>NC_134830.1:129777268-130077268 GCF_004210375.1 Tachypleus tridentatus
TTTCTTGTTTTTGTTTTCCATGGAAAATATCACAAGTCTCCTGGCTAGGTCTTCTAAATATGTTTTAATTTCTAAGGTTGGAATGTACCTTGGTGGTATTGCGAAATTGAGTTATTTGTTAAGTAGATGTGTCTCGTCTGTGTTTAATTGTCGGTCGGATCTGTTAATTATGAGGTTAGTCAACGGTTTGTCGTGTTGGTGTCTTTTCTGTTGTTTGCATCTTAGTTTTTATAGTATTTTGTTGTGGCAGATCTTTTTGTCCCTGTCATTCCTAGTGTTGATTTGGTTTATGTTTCGTTATACAAGTCCGTAAGTCTCTGGTTTAATGCAGCATGCCAGTTGATAGTCGAGGTTCATTTTTTGTTTTTGTAAGTCATGTTGTTCTTTGTATTTTGTGTTCAACATGGCTTTAAGTAGATTTTTTCTGTAAATTTTGGATAATGTTTGTGCATTGATTAAATTTTTGGTAGTTTTACCTTTACAAAATTAAGGGTTAGTTGTTCCTTTCTACATTGTTAAATGAAATAGATGTCATTTCTTCTATTGATAAATCTTTGGTTTAAGTTTCTTAACGATCGTATGAGCGTATACTGTTAATAGTGGTGTAAGGTACGTTAGTTCAGACATAATGGTTACAAATACATAAAGAAAACACATAAAGACTTACACTTCTCGTACAATGGCCATGATAAAATAATAACCAGTGATGACGAGAAAGCCCACTTGTAGAGAAAAATATAATGTAAAAACGGCTGGCTGAGTTGGGAAATTTTTTTTATGTAGAGGAGCGAACAATGTTTCGACTTTCTTCGGTCATCGTCAGGTTTACAAAAAATTTTCACAATCCAAACAAGCCGTTTCTGCATATATATTTTCTCTACAAGTGGTTTTCTGTCATCACTCAAGATGGTGAAAAACGAGGACGTAATGGAATCACAGGGAAAAACAACAACTTTGAATAAGTATTAGTTAGGAGTAGGGGTAACTATGATAACTAAATATTCAAAATTGATTTTTTAAGTTATACGTATTATTTGAAAAATAGCCACTGTGTTTTCTTATTTAAAAAAAAAGCCATATTGGCCTATCTCCTGTGTCAACCATGAGGAATCGAACCTTATATTTGAGCTTTGCGAGTCTGTGAACTTACTTCTGTCCTACTGAGTGACTGAAAAATAATTATATGACTATCCATACCTTCCAAGAGATGATGCACCGTTGATAACTTTCATCCTGGTATACATAAAAAGTTCATGTTTTAAATATTTAAAGTTAGCTAAAAAAAGTAATGCTTGTATCATACTGTAGTAATCGTCTTTTTAAACCCATCTCGTTCAGCTCCTGATTAGTTTAAATATGTTAATTTACTTAAAATTGATGTGTATCAAGATTGAAGTTAAAATATATCAATGTGGAGTTTAACATTACTAATAACTTAGTTTGCTGAACCCATTTCCTTCAGCTCGATTTTTTCATTTGTTAATCAAGGGATTTCTCCCGATGGACTAGGGGCCTGGCATGGCCAAGCGCGTAAGGCGTGCGACTCGTAATCCGAGGGTCGCGGGTTCGCGCCCGAGTCGCGCTAAACATGCTCGCCCTTTCAGCCGTGGGGGCGTTATAATGTAACGGTCAATCCCACTATTCGTTGGTAAAAGAGTAGCCCAAGAGTTGGCGGTGGGTGGTGATGACTAGCTACCTTCATCTGGTCTTACACTGCTAAATTAGGGACGGCTAGCACAGATAGCCCTCGAGTAGCTTTGTGCGAAATTCCAAAACAAACAAACAAACAAACCGATGGACTATGTATCAATTGCATAAATATGCAATATTGTTTAAGTACCTCACTTAGTATCTATAAACTCATCGGGCGCGTTAGTAATAATTAGGAATATTCAGGGAGAGACTTAAGATAACAAAGTTCAAGAGCATTTATGTTATTTAAACGTTTCTTTCAAATGTAAACTCTCCTCGTCACATCTTCTAATGACAATTTGGCCCGGCCTGGCCAAGTGGTTAGTGCACTCGACTCGTTATCCGAGGGTCATGAGTGTATTCATATCGAATCCTTCAACTGAAATAAATGGTTGTTTTAATTCTTTAAACTCGTTAAAATTATTAAGATATTCTTATTATAGAACTTTATAATAATAATTGATTTATATTTGGGTATAAACCTGCCGGCAAATGAGATTGTTATGGCGAGAGTTGGTAATTTAAAATATATTTTTTTCGTCGTTTTGTTAGAATATGTCATAATGATTATAAGATAAATAAACACAGTAGTTCTATTTCTAATCAAGTCTCTCCTAAAATTTCCACTGAACCTATGGTGGAAAAAATGTCGCGTTTGATGAAATATTATGAGGATTTTATAGGACTGACTGAAGTGAAAGCAGCACAGGATAAAGTTTTGCAGGTCTGTGTAGCCTGTTACTAGTATTAGTGGAACCAAAATTGCAGTTTCTGACTTAGAGGTTATAGTTGAAAATTTTAACGATACGTCATTAACCTCTAAATATTATACTGATTAGAGTAATACCAATAATACATAATAATAGTCATCGTAGTACTTGGTAAGATTTAATTTCTAAAAAATTAATATCATAGTTTTAGTTTTTACTCACCTCACTGAGTGATATGTTTTTAGTAGATTATAATGTATAGTATACTTTACACATTTACACTAATTACCAAAGAAACGTGATTTGTGAGACTATGTACAATAGACTGTAATAGTGCTATTGATTCTTTGTAAATAGTGCACTGAAAATTTTAAAAAATGGCTGCATCCTAGATTCTTGGTTGAGCATAGGTTCCACATCCTCTCCATATTTCCAGGGGCAAATAGAATACTCCTTGTCTACATGGTTGGGGAATGAGGATGAAAATTCATAATTCTAGACCATATGAGTCATTTTGAACCAAGGATGTTGCCTTTCATACTTTTTCAGGTGTAAAAAAAATATCTGCTAAATTGTTGCTTTCTTCTCGTGATTCTAGTGGTGTAAAGTGCATCAATCTATGACTAAAGGTTGGGATCCAGTAAAAAATATATATGTATAATATTCCATTTTTAACTCTGAGTTGTGGAACCTCGGATATTTAATTGGGGCTGGCCAATACTGATGACTACTCGTATTCTGTTCCACCTTTATTATTCCAAAGCTGGGACTACAATCTAATTGTGTAAATTACTGTGAGGCAAAAAAACAAAATGTTAAAGTAAGTTGATTGTAAAAGTAAATATTTTTTTATGAATAAGTACCATATTGCTGATAATTTTATATTGTACTAGCAGACAACAAATTATCAAAAGTTATTCACAAGTTCAATGTTAGGTTTGAGCCATGTGAAAGTGTGTCAAAGTCGGATCAATATTTGTGAATTAATATTAATAGCATGTATAAGGGCAAAATTTACTGGATTTAAACCATACATTGGCTTTACTTGTTATTTAATTATTTAGTCTAAAGTTTTCCTTAACAAAGTTTTTGTGCCATTAATAAGTTTAGTTTCACAACCAATTTTGGCTACTTTTTCCAATGTTCAAAATAATGGTGGATAAACTCTGGTTGAGGTTACTATTTGTTTTGTTCACTACGTTGTGAAACACGGATCTGAAAATAAAATCATATTTCATTAAATGATTAAAATTGCTCACTATGATGTTTTTCAGGTTATTGGCAAAAATCACTTGCCATGCTGTATTTCCAGTAGTCCAGGTCACACAAGGTTTGATTGAGCCCTAACCACACTGCACATCTTTGCTTACCAACAGTTTCCATACTAGTGCTCAGTTGGTTGTTGAAAAATTCCACCACCAATGCAATATCTGATACTGTATTATTTTTTCTTTCAGCAGAGAATATAACCTGGTTAATATGAGATGCATTGTTCCAGAAGTGTGCCCATACAGTCTACCAACCATTAGGTGTTATCCTCTTTGGGTTTTCCTGAGGGAAATTATATAGGTTTAATGTTTGAACTGCCCCATCCACCATTTTATTGTGGTGTGTTAGCTATTCTGTGTACTGAAGTGCGATATCATCTCAGAAGTTAAAATTTTCTCACCTGAAAATGTATTTCTCTCAAGTACCCCATCTGTACACCTCATTCATCATCTCCATTTCTGGAGTTGAGTACCATAATATGGATTGATTTATTATAGTAAATCTTCATTCATAATTTACATGGAGCTAAGATGTACATGTACTAGGTTTTAATTGAGTGAAATATTACTATGTTTTTACTCTTAAAAGCATTTGATAAAGTTAGCTTATGAATTGAATTTTAGAGGAAATTGTGAAAAAGATAATTTTCACTTGACAAATTGGTCATTTTGCTAATTAGAAGAATGTGAACAACAAGTTGCTTCAAATATCTGTTTATAAGGTTTCTGGCATTTTGTTTTAATGTAATAATTTTCTGAATTTCATTATTTCTGAAGCATTTACTGCATAACTTAAGGAGGGATGTTCATATTTGGTATTCATGATTGACAAAGCTATAAGAATATAAGGTAGGGTATATCCAGAGATATTTATTTTAATTCTGTTTTTAGTATTGAAATATATTTAGGTCTAATTCTGCAGCAAGAGTTTTAATCATATATTCATAAACCATTTTTGTTGTGTCTTAAAAAATTAAAAGATATATATTTATATTATGCCTAAAATAAGAAATGTACAACAAAACATACTTTTCATTACTATGTATTTGTTCAAAATTTTGAAGGTAATTTACTAATAAATAGTTATTTAATACGTATTTGTTTGTGTAATTTATCTTTCTATTTTTATAAAGGCAGAACGAAAGTTCAATGATACTCAAGAGCTTCAGAGACAGACAGCAACAGATACAGCATATAGCTTCTTGTTTAAAAGAGATTCATGCAGAATTGGATAAGACCACCAGTGGAGAAGATCGTTATCTTACTTTAATTACTCAGGTCCTTGATTTTAAATTTAAGTTTTGAAAATTAAGAAGAAAACATTGCTAAAAGCACACATAGAGTTAGCTTTAAAACTTTTAATGAGATATTTTATTGCACTCATGTTATCAATTCTCCCAGGAAAAAACTTGGATGAATTAATAATTACACATACATAACACTGTTTCTTTAAATTTACTTAAAAGGTTGAAATTTGCAACAGCAAAGTAACTGAAAGACATTTACTTAACATAGAAAACATGCAGTGATGGTCCTTCCTGCTTGAAACTATTGATAAAATGTGTTTTGCAAGGGCTATTTAGAGCTTCTGTCATAATGGCCACTTTTTTTACCCCACTATTTTCCTTTTGTTCCTAGTAAGAAATAAATACTCTGGAATTCAGATCCATTATTTTCATGGCTTTAGCCACTCAATCATCTATTATGTTTATATACAGATTAGCTCAAAGATAACTTTATGCCACCTTGTTAGCTTCTGTGACTAGTATTTTAATTGACTTAGGCTGGTGATGTCACACATGTAGTATCACATTTTTAAACTGTATTGTTGTGTATAGACATAAAAGTTTGTGAGAAACTTAGTCAATGCTTAAAATCTAAATTGTAAATTCTGAATAGCCAGAAGAGTTTTAGCAAATCTGATTGTAATCTAAAGGCATTACATGAACTACTTTTGCATGACTGAAACCTGCAAGGGCTGTCATATTTATTGCAGGTGATTTTAGTTCAATGGCATGCTATGAATATGTCTTAATTTAGCCATTAAAATGTTGTTTTGTTGACAGAGAAATAGGATAATTCAATCAATACAAGTAACCTTTAGTGTCCAATTTTGTAAACAAAGATATATAGCATCAATCCACTGTTTGATAAATGTTTACAGCTCTTATGCATTTTTCAAATGTAAAGGACTACAGTGAAATTAAACCCAAGTTGATGTTGTTTGAGAATATTAAAAAATAAAAATATTTGCTTTAAAAGTTGTATTTTGTAATAGTATTCTTACATACTTTTGATTGTTCTTGAATATTATACACATTTGTATAATACATTATTATACATTTGTTTTTCAGGCATAAGATGAAATTGCAACAAATATAGTGAACTATAATACTGAAAAATTGTACTTCACAAATTAGATTTAAATTACTATAAAGTACAATAGTTAAACTTTTAATTATATTTTAAAGATAAATATTGCCAGCTTAAATATTTCAGTTATTACAAAAACTTGAGTATTCAGTATAATTATGCTGTACTGTAACATGAGGTTTTTTACCTTTCTATAATTTATCTGTAAGTGAATGATATTTAAGCAAAATTATCATTAACTGATTATTTAGGTTGGGAGCATAATCATTACTCAAGTGGAAACTGATTCTTGTGACTAAAATTGCTGTTTGCATATTGTATGTTGTATAAACTCCACACTGTGTAGAGTACTAATATGAGATCACTGTGTTAAATAACAATATGAACAGACCATTAAGAGAATTTCATTGCCAGTATGAATCTTGTATTTGATGTTGTATTCAATAATAATTAAAAAAATTTAGTTTTCAGATAGTGGATCATCAAAGAGTGCAACTATGAGTAAGAATACTAATTAGCAATTTGATCACTTTTAGATCCATTTCTGTTGGAGACTAATATTCTTCATAACATTACATTTTGTTGTAACACTAACCTTTTGATTAACATATTATTTAAGGATTTATTTGATATTTTAGGTGATACATTTTTACTAAAGAAAATTGTAGCACTAAGATAATTCATCAAGACAGCTGATTAAAAAAAGTGCTAAAATAGCCTTTAATTGTACAATCTTTAAGTCGAAGACTGAGTGGCAGACTTGACTAGAAAGTGAATGAAATTTCTCATTTGATTACAATATTAGAAATTATTGGTTGTTTATTTCAACATTTGTGATCTATGTAACAAACAATGTTGCAATACTTTGTAATATTTACATGGTTAAATTGATCAAAACAGTTGCTTTCATGAAAAGATGTTTTTTCTATAATGTTGGTAGTTAACATACAACTTCTCTAGCTTATTGTTATTGAAACATTGTCAGGAATTTTATTTTTTAAATATTTAATAATCTAGATGGACTGAATTTTATGTTTCTAAAATAATATGCAAGGGTAGAATTTTGACTTTACATATTTATAAATGTGTGAATACAATTAAAATTCTAAAGACAAGCTTGTTTACTAATAATAAAACTTTTTTTTTCTAGGAGCATGCAATTATTAAGGAAGAAAGAAATCTTACTGAAGAATTTAAACAGCTAGAGAAAAATGAGAGAGAATATTTCTCAGCATTATCATTAGCTGTTAGAGAAAGCCATGAGAAGGAACAGGCTCAAGCAGAGAGGATGAAGTACTGGTCAGTCATTGGTTCAGTTTGTGGAGCAGTAATTGGAATTTTAGGAACTAGCATAAATAACTGGCTCCGAATGAAAGAACTGAGAGGGTTGGTACAAGAAACTGCAGATCATAGTGACCTGGAGAAGTTGTTCATCAGTTTAAATGATGCACTAAAAACTCTGTATGCCCAAGTGACAGGCATTATTGAAGATCTTAAGATCCTTCTGCAACATATAAAAAGTTCAGAAACAAGTATTAAAAGTGAAGATGGTGCAGGTGGTGGTGAAATAATAGGTACTCATACTGACAACATGGCAACCAGATTGTATCAGATTCTCTCTGTACTTCAACATCAAGAAAAGTTCCATTTGAAGATATAAAAGAAGTGAAAACTTTACTTGCAGCTCACATTGGACTAAAAGATTTTGGAGGAGACACATCACCTACTGCTGTTTATGTTGGTGAGGATGTAGAAAAATTGGTGAAAAATACAGAAAAGAACTTAGAGTGGAAAATTAAAATGAATTCTCTTACCACTGTTGCCTTGGTATATGGTATTTTTGCCATAACATTTCCCTTAATAACATACTTCTCAAAATGACCTTAGATGTAAATAACATGAATTTGGGAAGCATTTTATTTATAATAAGCGAAAGTAAATTATTTTCTACTTTACTTCTACTGAACAAATTTTGTAAGATAGAGCATAATAGTATACTATATCAAATTATTAAAATATTCTAAGAACTAGTGTAAAAACAGATATGAACTACTACATTTTTCTAGTAGGCCAACAGCAGATATCAGTTGAATATATGTACAAACAATAAGATAAATTATATAAAGAAAAGAAACTGTTGAGTTTGATTTAAAATTTATTTTTCATTTATTTATTCCAGATTTAAGGTTTCATTCCTTATAAAGTATTTTGGTTATTAAAATATTTAGAACAAGATGATGTTTTTCATCTCTGTATGCAATGTGAAACTTATAATACAAGAAAAGCATGTCACTTAAATATATAGTTTTTATATCAGTAAGCTCAAGATGTTTTAAATGCATAGAAGTATATTACTGTATACTATTACAAAGTTGATCAGATGTGTAAGAGTTAATGTTTAAAGTAAGCGCATCAATATTTGACCCTTCACTTATTATATTGAAATAAATAACATCTTTACTAACATGGAGGCCATGTAATTAAAATACGTAAAAATGTGTAAATGTAATTAATAAAATTTTTAACTTGCTATTTTTCCAAAAAGCATGCAATTTAATTGAGATAAGCTCCCCAGTGGCACAGCAGTATGTCTGTAGACTCACACTGCTAGAAACTGAGTTTTGATACCTGTGGTGGGCAGAATACAGATAGCCCATTGTATAGCTTTATGCCTAATTCCAAAAATAAACATAATTGAAAAAAAATATTTTTTTCACCAAATTTTTCATTACATAAAATGAATTAATTCTAATAAGAGTGATACAAACCATTTTTGGTAATCAGAAACTAGAAATGTGAAGAAACAAAAATTAAACACATTTGTGTAAAAAAGACTCAATAAAGCTGTTACTAATGAGGTTATGGACTCATTTTATCTTTACTACAAAAATCCCATTTATTTTCAAAAACTAAATGAAAAGTAGAATTTAATTCTCATAAATATTTTATTTATATTATTTTTAATTTATGCTAAAAGGAGTTTAAAAGCTATATATATGTATGAGAGACTAATGATGAGTTAAGTTTTCCAAATTTGAAATTTGTTTGTTCCTGCATTATTTCTCACACTTGTAAGATAATCTCCATTTAATAAATAATGAAATGATTCCAGTTGGAAATTTAGATTCTGTAATTCAGTTTAATGGAAAAAGTTAAATACATATTTTAATATTATTTGATAAAGGTTTGACAGTTAATAGCTGTGATACATTTACTTCATCAATACATGTTGTGAAGACAGTTAAAGTATAGTAAAATATACATAGTTTGATTAAATAAAGAGATGTTAAGATTTAGAGACAGCTGTTTCATAGTGCTCATAACAACTGGTCACAGAATAGCGTGCCAAAACATGTTTTATAATTAAAGAGTTGATCGGTTTGTTTGTTTATCAGTTATGATGTTTAAGTAATTAGGATTTGCACAGAGCATTGAAAGGAGATCCTAAAATGTCTTTACAGGCCAAGGACCACCTTTTATAAAAATATAAGTAGATGAGGTGAGACCAATAACTTTTTTGTCATCTTGTTAATAAAAATTATAATAGTATGTACAGTACAATTATTGTGATGAATTCTGTGTGTATAATATATTAATGTTTATTTTTGTAGAGTATTAAAATAAGTATGATACTCTAATTTGAAATAACTACATGTACTAAGTGCTTAGTCTTCTCAGTAATGGCATGTACATTACATTGCTCCAGCAGGCTCTCTGGCAAGAGAGAGAGCTTGCTGCTTGAATACCAAAGTTTTTAAATACCTTATGTATTTGTATGTTTGCATAAAGGTAGAGACAATTATACTTTAACAGTTTATTTTATAAAACCAAAATAAGTAGATAAACAAATTAATAAAAAACAACAACTAGGTGTTGTGTTTGTCAGTGTAGTTTTTGCATAGTATAGACGTTAATTTTATGCCTGGTTTTTGAATAAATTTGGTATTAACTGGAATGTCATATTTTGTTGCTAGTTTTTGCCAAATGTTGGTTATTTTTCTGCTGATGTCGGGAATATATGGTATGCTGCAGTATATGGTTTCATGATTTTTCATGGGATATATTTACTTTTGTTAGTTGATTTTGTTTTTTAAATAACTGTGTGCGTGTAATGTTTTCTAAGGTAGGTAGAGGAAACTTGTTGATGTTGATGAAGTATTGTTTTATTTTGTATAATTTGTCATTTATTTTATCTGGTGAGCATAGTTTTATGGCTGTGTTTATTTGGTTTCTTAGTATGTCGAGTTTTTGGTTTGTTTCATGTGCTGAATACCAAGGAATGTATAGTACAGTATGGGTGATTTTTCAGTGGATTCCTGTTTTAAATTGTGTATT
This sequence comes from Tachypleus tridentatus, assembly GCF_004210375.1. Classification (NCBI taxonomy): domain Eukaryota; kingdom Metazoa; phylum Arthropoda; class Merostomata; order Xiphosura; family Limulidae; genus Tachypleus; species Tachypleus tridentatus. Next base: position 129,787,647 of record NC_134830.1, read on the forward strand.
GGTTCTTGTAATTTTGGAAAATGGAAACCAGATTAAAAAAACACATAAAGTCACCTTCACATGTTTTCGAACACTGCAAATCAAATAAACACAACATAACCATAGAAAACACCTAAACTAAAAAAAGAAACAAACATAAACAAATGCAAAATTAAAGAAGCCTTACTTATACAACAACTCAAGCTCAAAATAAACCAATACAAAGGAACACCTTCATACCTATATTAATAAATATATTCAAACATCTGAGCACGCCCTATACATTCCTACACTCCGTTACACAACCCCCTTTAAACGTGTGGTCAGTTACCTCTTTCTTTCTTTGTGAACCTGACGATGACCGAAGAAGGTCGAAACGTTGTTTGCTCCTCTATTAGTGCCTTCTCCACCCATTCCAGCCTTTTTAAATATATAATTTGAGATTTCATGTTCTTGTAAAAATCAATTAAAGAATTAACCACCTTGAATGTAAAGTATGCCTGCATGTGCTAACCTTGCAAAACTGATGAAAGAAGTGAAAAAGGCTGCAATAACTTCTTAACCAAGTAAAATGCAGAGATGCTCAAAATGTGATGAAATATTCTGAATTTCATTTGCTTTTACTTTCATGTCTTTATCCCAATTCCAGTTTGTAACATCAGGATCAAAGGTTCCATCAGGTGCAGCCAGGTGGTTAGAGTGTTTGACTTGCAATTTGAAGGTCACAGGATCAAATCCCTGTCATACCAAACATGCTCACCCATTCAGCCTTGGGGGTGTTATAATGTAATGATCGATCCCAATATTCATTGGCAAAATAGTAGTCCAAGATTTAACAGTGGGTGTTGATGACTAGTTGTCTTCTCTCCAGTCTTACACCACTAAATTAGGGTTTGTTTGTTTTGGAATTTTGCACAAAGCTACTCGAGGACTATCTATGCTAGCCGTCCCTAATTTAGCAGTGTAAGACTAGAGGAAGGCAGCTAGTCATCCCACCACTGCCAACTCTTGGGCTACTCTTTTACCAACAAATGGTGGGATTGACTATCACATTATAATGCCCCCATGGCTGAAAGGGCGAGTATGTTTGGCGCGACGGGGATGAGAACCCGCGACCCTCAGGTTATGAGTCGCACGCCTTAACACGTTGGTAAAAGAGTAGCCCAAGAGTTAGCAGTGGGTGGTGATGACTAGCTGCCTTCCCTCTAGTCTTACACTGCTAAATTAGGGATGGCTTGCACAGATAGCCCTCGAGTAACTTTGTGCAAAATTCAAAAACAAACAAATAAACAAGAAGCCAACTTTTATTGCATCTGGGACAATACTTTTATGTCCTTCAACTCCATTTATGCTATAGATTGAGGCTGTTATGTCATTAGCCTGTCATTTGCAATCACCAATATTAATGGAATGCTTTATTAAAGTTCCCTTTATTTTTTCAGGAATGACTACACCTGTTATTTATTTTAAGAGGTTTAAAGTCAATCAGTATTTTACAAAGTATAGGATTTTCACCTGATTTTCTCAAATTGGTAAAGGAGAAGCAGACTGAGAATTTCTTTGTTATGTGAGGTGACTATTTGCCATTATGGGAAAATATGGACAACTGTTTAAATTGTCTAATAATTTTTCATCAGTTCTGCTCTCATTGCAGTCTTTCATTTTGGATATCAGTATGTGTGTGTATGTATATATATTGCATTTTTTGGGCATGAAGTAAAATTATTCTTTTAACCCTTTCACCATGTGACACAAATTCATGATCTGGTCTGTGATGCTTTTTGATCAGTCATACGAATTAATTAATTTGGACTAAAAATGTTTTGTAGATTTGTTAATTAGATGATGCTCATGACTATGACATTTACAAAATCTGAAAATTACACCTGCTATGTTTTGAGCATCATAAATGATTGATTGTCATGATTGCTCAACATTTAAGAGTGTTGCATCATCATTATCACTTGTACAATATTTGTCTTTATAATAGTGTGAAGGAACAATTATACTCTTATACATCCCATAAGAACCATGTAGTCTAAATGGCACCCTTAATTTCATAAAATCCATTTTTAATATATTGGCTTTGGGTTTTATATATGATACTCAAGTGTCAGTTGCGATACCCAAAACAGTGAAAACATCTTTTCCATTGAATAATCGTAAGACAACAATAACATTTCCCTCATTTGAAAAAACAGCATCTATAACACTTGGAAAAATTTTAAAATTCATTTTCATATTTAATTTATTTAATTCATATACAGTAAAACTTTGATTAACTGGCACTGTGCCATTAAGGGCAGGCCTTTTCAGTTTGTAACAAATATAAATCTTACAGTAATAGCCACATTGGTATTCCAGAGTAAAAACTGTCTTTAGTCTTTATCAATATATAGGCAGTCAATAAAGTTGACAGTTACTTTTGTCTTCCTGTATGGTACACTGATAAATTTCAAATACATTCAAAGTTTATTGGACCAGCTCCAAACAATGCACTATAATGAAAGTTTTCAAAGATTCAAAATGCAATATTATTATTCCTGTTTGAAACACTAGAATACATAAACTGGTAAATTCCACATTTTGTTTTTTGGAGAAGTACTCAAATTGGCTTATTTCAATGTACATGCTTTGTTGGACTTGATAGAATAGTATTACTGTATCATATAAATGGGCTAATGATGCAAGCAGTAATTTGTTGCTTTTATTTCTGACACACTACATTACCTCCTCTCACATAAATAGCCATTATTGTTCAGTTCTGCTCTCTGCATGCAAAAAAAATAAACATGCCTTTCATTGGAAATTATGCATTTAAATGTCTTTCTTGCAAACTTTTGCGTGACTATCCTCCTGCAATGAAAGTGTCACATGCTCTCATTACCCTTGTGATTCCCTCTTTTCAATTCTACTAGACTATCACTTCTTAGTTGGCAGTTTCCTTGTTTCATCCTTCAGTTGGTGCTAATTTCAAATACTTGAATATTTTTTCCTATCGTTTCATTAATTTATCTTTCCAAGTTTATTATACAATAGTATTACTTGTAACTTGTTGCTTTATTCTGAAGTGAAATTATATTCCTACCAGGTTACAGAACATATTTTCTGCCAATACACTTGTGTTTTGTTATTCATTTTTCATTATTAATTTTCCATTACTACTTTCGAGGTTCTGTGCTCTATTATCAGCACATCACACAGGCTTCAGGTCATGGTACTGTGCTGGAAGATTTTCAGTGTTACATCCATTGGTATTGATCATCCTATGAACTGATCCTCTTCAGGGCTCATCTCGAGTATGGGGGCCCATGAATTTGCACTAAGTTCACCAATTTTAGTAATATGAGTTGTTACACTGTTATGGTTTTTGAATACTTCAATTGTTTATGTTATTATCTATCATTAGTTGTGTTCCATAGCATAAGTTTCATTAGATTGGTTCATATTCAAGTTCAGGTTAGCAATTACCTTTAGGTGTATTTTCTACTATTCCATTCATTTAGGCTTGTCATAGTCATTGTTTTTGGATTACCTGTAATTCATCTCATTGATATGTCTATCATAAATTTTATTGTATTGTTTTTCTTCCTATTCACTTGGTTTGTGGGGAACTCTTGAGCTAGGGTCCACACAGATTTATCCCAATATTGTACATAATGTTCACTTAAGTACTTTGTAATATTCTTTGTTACGTATTGCTTAATTTGGTTTTCTAAGTGTTTATTTTTGGTCACTGGTATTTCCATAATTCTATCAACATGTTATTCAGTAAGTAGATTATATATCTTGTTTGATTAGGCTTAATAAGTGCATGTTATATTCAGTTTCACCATGGTTCGTTTTCTGGGTTTATTAATGCTTAAATTGTCCATTCTTCAACCATAACATCTCACCCATATGTTTATTTCATTACACAATTTCTGACCATTACATTTGTTTAATTTATTCTTTATACTTTTTTATCTTTCATTTCTTTTTACTTCTTACCATTTATTTTATTTGTGAGGGCTCCTGGGACCCACCCTACCTACTCCTAATACTGCTCATCTTCCTCTTGTGATAGTGGAACCCAATTTCTGATGACCTAGATTTTGTAAATCTTTGTCCACCTTCACAACAAGTGCATTCCAGGCCTCTACTGCAGGATGTGTCAAGGTAGTTTAAGTTAGTTTTTGATGCTTCCTCCTCTTACTCCACTTTTTCTTGTATTTTCCTTCCACCCTTTCCCATTGGGTTTAGATTGTGATTTGATTAGCCTTTTTTTCATTGTGTGCTTGTTCCCATCCTGATGTTTTCACTTGTAACCTGCACCACCCTTTTTAACCTACGTGTCTACCTTGCTATTGGTTGGAGATATTTCGTCTGTCGAGGAATGGGACTATATCTCATATATTTGTCTTCAATTCTCTGCTTTGATTATCTGTTTCTTTTCTTGTCATGATACCATCATTCACCTGTTGCCACCCTTCACTCTTTTATGAGACTGCAACTGGATAAGTTACCTTTTCTTATATACCTCTTCTTTTTCAGGGGCATGTCCCTCTTTTTCTTACTGGATTCCACTCTGTGGAAAGTAGTGTCTGACTAGGTATTCTTTAACCTATAAAATTTGCAGTGTTATCCTCACAATGTAATTGCTCCATAAATATGCCTGTTCCAGACTGTACCACCCATGGACAACATGAGTAAAAAGCAGAGAGAGTTTGATGGCAATACCTGCTATGTGGAGTATTGAATAAATTGGTATGGTCTGCTTTTAAAAATAGTTTCATGATCAACCATTGCAATGCCTCAGGTGTTGACTTTCTCCAGACTCTCCATCACATTTTACTTCCCTTTTTTTCTAGTGGAGTTTTGGGTCCTTACCGCTTTCTAGTTCCAAACTGCTGGGGTGGTGAACCATAGAAGTATCTTCCTGAAGGGTTTAAGTAAAGAAATGCAGAGTATAATGGTGGTGTTCTACTGATGTAGATGACTTGAAATTTTCAATTATAAAGTATACAAAGGCCAAAGGAGTGAGACATCAAATTGCAATTCACTTCTTAGATTTGGATCTCTCATCCTACCTCCATGAGTATGTCAGTTCCCAGTGGCTGGGTTTTGAATTTATAGTAGAACCAATCAACATACAGTCACGTGAAAAAGTTAGGACACCCTATGAAAGCCTGTGTATTTTTGTAACATTTTGGGATACATAGATAGTTAATCTCAAGTTTAACAATGCTGAGAGATTATAGGAATATAACTAAACAATTAAAACTAAAGAAAAGACTTTTCAAGATCTTCTGTAAATGTAAATCTACAAAATTGCATATTCTAACTGAGGAAAAAGTTAGGACACCCCCCACATTTATTCCCACTTAAAATGGCTCAACTCACACACAGGTGTATCACACCACGTGCACATGATTAGAAGATCGTTACTCAGCATTTTGAATGAGGCTTGCCCTATTTAAACCTCAGACATTTAATTTGGTGTGCTCCTGACTGTTGAAGTGAAAGTGAGCACCATGGTGAGAACAAAAGAACTGTCTGAGGCCTTCAGAAAGAAAATTGTAGCAGCTTATGAGTCTGGTAAAGGATTTAAAAAGATCCCAAAAGATTTTGAAATCAGCCATTCCACTGTCCGGAAAATAGTCAACAAGTGGAGGGCTTTCAAAACAACTGCCAACATGTCCAGGTCTGGTCGTCCAAGCAAGTTCACCCTGAGAGCAGACTGCAAGATGCTAAAAGAGGTCCCCAAACATCCTTACATGTCATCACAGGACCTACAGCAGGCTCTGGCTACTGTTGATGTGAAAGTGCATGCCTCTACAATCAGAAAGAGACTGCACAAGTTTAACTTGCATGGGAGGTGTGCAATGAGGAAACCTTTGCTCTCTAAGAGAAACATCAAGGTTTACTTTACTTCATTAAGCATACTTTGAAGTTTCAAATAACGTGTAAATAAATACCCTGTTTTAAGTAAAGACAAATTGTTGAATAATTAAAAAAAATAGAGGTTTTATAATATTTGATATTAAAATTATTATTGCCAACTTTGGTTAATGTAAACTGAAGTTTATTATGAGATACTTTTTAAACTTAATAAAATTATGACCTCTGAACTGTAACTTTATGAGCTCGGTATTTTTCTGTTACAACTTCATCAGGATCTATCGATATCCTACAAGTTCTATAATCTAGTTAAAGCTAAATTGTTTTCAATTCAATCATGAGATGGAGAGATAAGCTGAAAGTCTGCACTTGAAAAAAACCTGAGTTATTTAATGAGGTGCTATTCCGCGGATAAAAATTCTAATGACCTTTTCCAACTGTTGATGAATTAACATTGAACTTTCGTTTCACTTTCTTCACAGCTAAAGTTTTCTTGATCTTTACATATAGTTCTTTTGTTGTTGGAACTATATGCCATTTTACAGTATTTTCATCTCTAGTTTCCCTACATTTTTAGTGCAGACGTATGAAAAAATACCAGATTTAGGTTCTATTATCATCATTGATTTTAAATCTACATGCACTGCAAGTTATAAGTAATTTGATTTTAAAATATTTCGAACTTGCTTCACAAAACATAAATGTCTTTACAAGTAAAAGAGATAACTTAGAAAAACAGTATTGTATCGCGTATCTCACTTCACGATAGGTGTATCTTCCATTTAAGAAACATTTTAAAATGTTGGGAATGGCAGATGAGAAACGTTTCTTAACAATACATTTTTCAAATTCACTATTCCATTATGAAATTAATGATAGTTACTGGCAATACAATAAACTCTATTATATAAGATATTTATCATATTGACCTTATAGTTTGCTGGTATAAAACTGTCAACATGACTATACAATCTCGTATGCATTGGTTTATGAGATGTTTCTATTTCCAAGCCATGACTAAGTTTGTTAATATTCATATTCCCCACCAACAACAAGTTAACCACAAAAGAAAGGTTTGTAATCTTAAGTAGACAGAAAATTATATCTAAATTTCTATTCTTTCTACTTGTATTTTCTAGTAAATTATTCATAAGCTATCGCTGTGTTTTTATAATAATGTCTACTGATATTAAATTTTTATTATAAATCTTTACTATAAGGAAATTTAGTGTCAATTTTAGGCTTTTATGTTCATTCAGCGACTTAAAATGTAATTTATGGTTTTGTATCTTAAGATATTATACACTGACTTGGAGTATTTTTAAAGTATAATTATAATATATCTACATTATGATACCCACAACAGAAGAAAAACGTTATTAAGTACATTCATTATCAATATAAAAATCAAGGAATTTCTCCAAACATGTCTGTGTCTAAGAAAAATCATAACGAGCCAGGGGATTTTTTTTGTGTGGGGGTCGACTAAGTAACAGTGACTTAAACCCGACCCCAAGTAAACTTTTCCTTGTTACTGTAATGTAAATTTCATGGAATGAATTTAGAAACAAATAAAAGAAACATATATGACTATGAACTCTCATTTATTGATTTTATTCTAAAATATCAAGTTACAAGTAATCTTACAGCACTATACTGAATCACACTACATAGTTCATGTGACAATGAACTTTCATATATTTCTAAATAACATGTTACAAGTAGACATACCGCACTTAGGCCTTTAGCAGTATATCGGATCAAGTACAAAACATATTAACATGAACTCTTTAACACCATAGTACATATAACCATGTACTCTCATTTATTCAAAACATTTTTGAGAGGAAGTAAGTGACCGCCTAGTGGGTTGATCTAGCCAATACTATAAAGTCACTAGGTCTGAGGTAGATTTAGTAACGGTGAGACAGTAGCTCCTTGTTCCTGGGAAATCCCGCTCAGTGGTCTACATAATCAAAAATATTCTAATTGAGATGATCAGTACTTTATATTTCTGATTTCCCATTAACCTACACAATTTTGGTATGGCCAGTGGGGGATGCATCCCCCTCTCTGTATCCATCCCTGCAACGAGCTATCAATACTAGAGCAGGAAATAAGACAGGAAATAAAGAACAGCCACAAGAACTGTGTGTGGAATAAGATAAAAAACAATAAGGTGTGTGTGAAGATATGAGAGGCAAGTAATTGACAACAATATCAAATAAAGCATTAAAAAAAGTCCTATAAAACTGGCATACAATTGTGGTGGTACCAATCTGAAAATAAGGAAGTAACCTAGATTGCAACACTTACAGAAACATTTCTCTCATTAGTCATTTAATAAGATGTATGCAAAAACCCTAAAACAATGGACAAAGTAGGTAAATGAACTACTTTTAAGCAAGGCACGTTTTGGTTTTAAGAAAGTTTCTAGTATAACAATAAGAGACAAAATAAGAAATATAAGGGTCAGAACAATGTTTGAAACAGCTGCAATCAGTAAAAATATTGAAAACAAAGAACTAAATATATTGGCTACACGGTAAGAAAGGAGCCCGACCAGCCAGTAGTACTTGCATATTATGAATGGTAATTGGCATAGTGAGTGAGGCAAGTTGTATATATTTATTATTAAAGGTTATTGTATAGTCGATGCTGTTTTAGCTTCATCAGCATGAAAAGAAATGGAATTCTCTTAGAGTACCTAAAGTTATTCTGGATACGGAACACTGAGACGAAACTACTAAAACTTTTGTGAATTTCGCTTGTAGTTTTGTAAATCTAGATAGAACAACACGCAAGTTTCAGATCTAAGCTACGTTCAAGCATTAAGAATCAGACATTACGTAAGGGTAGAAAACTCATAAATAGAATAACCATTACAATCTGTGTCAGGACAAACAGTGAAGAGAGTCAAGAACAAAGGATAGTCTATTAATCAGTAGACTCAAATAGGCATTGAATTAACGAAACAGTGTAGTTTATTTATTTTTTGTATTTACACATGCAACCACACCTTTCGGTCTCATAACAAGTGCCAATTTTGTCAAGTTTGCACAACAAAATGTAAATTGAACTTTCGAAGCGCCCTTGTTTCACTGGAGTTTGTCTGAGTAATATGTCTTGTGATGTTGAGAGTGGTGAGTTTCCTGACCTACAAATAATGATAGCATAGCAGATAGTATGACTGTAACCGATGGTAGTTTATTATGATAATACACGTGTTTTTACTTTTTTCTCCATTGTGTGTTTCTTATACAGTGTCTGTAGATTAGTATATACTGTAGCTAACTATACAAAATATGGCCTAGGTTTTGTGAGCCATAGTGGAAGGATATATTCCTGTTACATTTCTTTTGTGATGTTTTTTATTTTGTACAACATGAGCTCGAAGAAATAGTTCCAGGTTGTCACAAACTTACCAGTGTAATTTATACTGAAAATGTTTCGTTTTAATGTAATTATTATAAGGATGATCTTACTTAGTTCAGTGCTTTGACTTCTGTGGTAGACGGGTTGTATCTGTTGATAAATATAACCTTAAACATTAAGAGCAATTATTTATTTTACATCGACCTGTTACTTGGAAGATCGTTCTGAAGAAGTGGAGAGACTGGGATATCAGATATATTTAAATTATAATAGTTAGGATTGAATGTTGGATACACTTGCTAACTTCTTCATAGATTAGTATTACGATATTAGACCCACTAATTAATTTACGACTAGCAATATAAGGGTAGCGGGTTTGAATTCCTTCACCGAATATGCTCGTCCTGTCTGTAATGGTGGTATTATAATATGACGACCAATCTCGCTAATCGTTTCTAACAAAAGTATACCAAGACTTAGAAGTGGTAAGTGTTGACGAACTGCCTTCCCTCTAGTCGGTTATTGCTAAATTAGGAATGGATTGTGCAGATAGCCATCGTTTCGCTCTGTGTGAAACTCAAATCAAATCTACGCATTCAATTCATCATGCCAAATCTAGGCACTCGGAAAACTTCTAGGTATCTTATATTACTGCCACTAATACTCTAGGTGCAGTATATGACCGTTTCTAATACATGATTAACTTCACAGTTCACAATAGACTTCTGGAACGTAACCCAATAAATAGTCTTTAATTCTCTCCATAGTCTACTTAACATTTGAGTGTACAAATTCTGGAAGACTATGGAAATGATAGAGCGCCTCTAACTATAGAGACTGTTAGAAGAATCAAATGTAGTTTAATTTTCTCTTCTCTGGTATTTATTTATTTCTGACATAATAAGAGTTCTCACCAACATAGTGAATCCCATTATGCCTAATATATATTCGTCTTGGCAAAACAGAGCCACTGTCTGCGATAGGGTCATTCTGTACCATTTCTGGTCCACTGTATAATTGTCTTAAGACTGATATCTTTTACATGACTATCTGACAACTGAATGTTGTACCACATCAATTATTTTAAATCTGTCTTTGTTTAACCTTGAATTCTTCTCTGTTGAATTTTATGGTGGTTGTCATTATTATTTTCACTCTATTTATAGTGTTTGCATTCATTGGTAAATGCAAAGTCTTCAGAATAATACATCGACCTTTCCATGTTTCTTTATATCAATTGCATACTCATGAAATTCCTGAAGCCATCTTGTTATCTGACTTTCAGAAATTTACCAGCTTATTTAATGTTACACGAACTGTTCATCAAACATCACGAGCTTCTTTCCATGATGTACAATTTTCCTCTTTTGTAGCATTCATTACCTGTCTTACTTTATGTTGTATTTTATAACATTGTTCCCACCGGCATCTGTATCTCACAGATGAAAATAGCAAATTAAACTTTTGGTTGATCCTACTTCGCAGCCCACAAAGTTTGGGATTTGGAAATCACTTAGGTCCCAAGAAACCAAGAGAATATGAGAAATCTCTGGTGAATTATATGTAATTTTAGCACGAAATATTCACATTATTTCATTACATATCAGTTAACATGCAAATTCTTCATTGCATGAAATATTTATTTACTGCATACAATTATTTATAATTGAAATTATTAGACTAATTGCATACAATCTAACACACTCATGAGATATAAAGGCAATATTTGTACAGGACAGCTTTCCTAGGAGAGCTTGCTCCAAATAATTTTGAAATACACATATGGAAGGTTATGTAGATGAGGCTCTACCTATGTCCTACTATGTTTTTCCAATGTGGATTTCTTATGTATGAGTGTCTGACATTTCACAGTTGCACGATTCCACCCCTTCATGTATTGTATCTTTTGAGAATAAAAATAGATACCGAATCTTCGACATTTAATAAATTTGAGATATGCTTTTATTTGTAACAAAAATCCTTAATTATTGAAATATTTTCAAGAATTATAGAGTACATCTATTTTCGCTACTTCCATCGGATCACATCTGCTTAACTTATCCACTATCTGAATTGTTTCACACATAAAAACAATTTACAGTTAGAGATAAAATTTCTATTCTAATTAATCCTAAAAAACTGGATAAGAAAAGTGCACCACTCAAGTTTGAATGCTGACGAGTTTAAGGCATTCCTTTTGTTGATCCTTTTCTGTTGTACCACATTGTACTTTAAGGACTTTGTACATTCATGAGGCTTTAGGCACCATCAGCTTCAAAGGTTATTTTGTAATTGATTTGCTTTCATTACTAAGACAGTTAATAATGAGCCTACTACATCGATTTTTGTTTAGCATGAACAGATAAACAGAAAAGGAAATCTTAGACTGAACATACTAGTATTCTTATTTGCCTCCGATCTCAGCAACCACTACCACATTTTTTTTATCACCAAATGTGAACAAATTTGGTAGATAGCTAGTTTAACAATAGGAATGGTGGAAATCCCCAAATAACAGCCAGTTCTCATCCTTGGTATTCATTATGACTTGATCTTCAAGAATCAGAAATGTAAATACAATAGTTTCTTCAGGTTATGTACTGATTGTTCACAATCATCAGTCCAGCATGACTTGCTTAGTTTTTCGAGTACTTTGTGTTAAATACAAACTTTGTTAAGAAACAATTTTACTAAACAACCAATGTGAGAACACAACCCAAGAAAACACATCTCGCACGCGTTTTATGCTGTTTGCCAATTCTGAAGAGACGAGGTTGAAGTTCTTTTCCCTCAACCAATATAGAATATTTCTTAGTTATTCACATGCATCAAGGGTATTCATATGCTTAATTATGTTATCCGAGTAGAAGAGTACGACTCTACAGGATAGTCTGGATGAAATAAACTCAATTAGCTATTGTAATATAACAGATGCTTGGTTTGTTCCAGATGGTAACACATTAGATTACCACAGCCAAGTTTTTGCCGTAATATCAGTTTTCTATATTTCCTTTGCCATCTTGTACTAGCCAGTATTTAATCTTCAGATTCAATTCTAAAAAAACCACTTTATTCCAGATAAGACATACGAAGAAGAGTCTGTCCATGGTATTGGGTATACATCCTTGTTTGTTCACTCCTGATAGTCTATATGAACATTTGAATATATCCTTCTTATTCACAAGTACAACGGCTGATGTACATAACTCTGTATATCCGTTGTTATTCTTTGTATTTTCTTGAGATTCTCAGACTCTTTTGCAACTGGAAGTCGTCTGGTCAACTATCGTGTTGAGGTTAAACTTCCAGTATACATTATATGAAATATTTCATTTCAATGGCCCAATTGACACGGCTTTTATCAGTAAGCCCACAATAACTCTAATACTACATAGAGATGGTAAGCTCTTTTCATGCAAATAATAAGTAATGATCTTCCCATATTCCTTTACTAAGGTGACTACCCCTGTGTTCGTTATGTAAAAATATAGTATACACAGTTTCACATTTTTCAAAATCATATTGCGAATTGACTAGAATTTCAAAATCTGTTGTGTTCATGGCCCTAATGAAGCCATTTCAGACCTACAACTGTTTTACCACCCAATAATCCTACAGAAGTAACTGAAATGTTTGGTTCTAATATGTTCTGTTATTATGGCTGTTCTTAATTTCCGAAAACGTTCAGAACATTTTTTATTTAAACAGGCTAATAAATAAAATAAAACTTCCTTGTTCATTTTTACTCTACATTATATTTAACTGTATCTTATTTATTTGTTAATTATGGCATACTTATGAAAAGAAAGAGTGATGCATAAGACATTCATTTGGCGAAAATAAGAGTATTCTGAAAACGTCACTGTTTAAACTTAAGCGAGCCTGAGAAGCCGTTTTGGTTTACTTTTGATGTTTAAACAACATGTTATACTCAACTCATTACTGAACTTTCATTTCAGTATTATGACATTTTAATTATTTCAAACGAATGTTTTAATGTCTTTATCACTTTATATATATATAACAGGACACTTTATATATATAATAGGATACTTTATTGACTTTTAGTTTTGTCCGCTTGCACATGGCAGACACAAGAAGACGGGATCTTGATGAGTTTCATGAAAGGACATTTTTCTGAGAGGTTTAGATCAAAAGTGATCAAGAGTTGATAGCTGTACCTCTGAACACACCGAGAGTTTTTGCCACAGTCCGACATGTTCCTGCAGATATTACCTGGAGACCTGTCAAACAGATATCAGTAAATAATTTTCAATAACTTTAGTTATCATTGTACTAAAAATAGAAATACCTGCTCACTGATGATATTTTAATATGTTAATAATTTAAAGGCTACTTGGTTTGGGTTTGTTTTGAACTTCGCGCAAAGCTATTCGAGGGCTATCTGCGCGAGCCATCCCTAATTTTGCAGTGTAAGACTAGAGGGACGGCAGCTTGTTATCACCACCCACCGCCAACTCTTGGGCTACTTTTTTAGAAACGAATAGTGGGATTGACTGTCACGTTATAACGCCTCCACGGCTGAAAGGGTGAGCATGTTTGGTGCGACGGGGATTCAAACCCGTGACTCTCAGATGACAAGTCGAACGCCTTAACCCACCTGCCCATGCCAGGCCAAAGGTTACTTGAAATATGTGCAATAAAAATAGTGTGATCCCAATTATTTATACAAATATATTATGAATTTTAGTTAAATAATTTGGTTCGGCTACACTTACTATTAGTAAGTTAGCTTACTATGAAGCTACACGAGGACAATATGCGCTAGGCTTCTTTTGAATTTCGCGCAAAGCTACCCGAGGGCAACCAGCGCTAGCCGCCCTAATTTAGCAGTGTAATATTAGAGGGAAGGCAGGTAGTCTTCACCACCCACCGCCAACTCTTGGGCTCCTCTTTTACCAACGAAAAGTGGGATTGACGGATACATTATAACGCCCCCACGACTGGGAGGGCGAGCATGTTTGGCGCGACTCGGGCGTGAACCCGCGACTCTCAGATTATGAAGCGCACGCTTATCAGACATATCACTGTGCCACATGGGAGCTCAAGGTAAATAAACTCAAAGTTGAAAGGATAAATATTTTTATTTCTTGCTCTTGAATATCATATTCATGTTGTGTTGTAGCCTGATTCGTGAAATGCGCATGTTTTACACCTTCACTTCAGTACAAATTACAGTTAAGCATCCCTTATGTGACGTCACTTTAATATCGACTGAAAACAACAACACATTACTGTATAGTAGTACAAGTGGTTAAAACAGGTGACGCTCTTCGGGCAGCCTTCTGCCTCTTTTTGATAAAATTAGTATTCTAAGTATGGAAGATTTTAAACAAATGTTTCAATATATATGTGATACTTGTCAAGCCAATAATTTTATGTTGTTGTTATAACATATATTATATAATGATAAACAGTAAATGTGTTGCATTTATAGGTTGGTTTCCTATGTCTTTACTTCTAGACAACATTTTTTTTTTTATTATAAGAAACAGTAAATTTGAAATAGTATGTTAATAACTTTTTATTGTTGACAACAATTATTTACATTATGATTGTCAACCCTATACCGACAAATTGATTTGTTTTCTGTCGAACTTTGCTAAATACAATAATTATATACCAACCTTTTTGGTTATAAACTATATTTATTTCGAAAATTCCAATTGATGCTTACAGGTTGGACCTGGCATGGCCAAGCGTGTTAAGGCGTGCGACTCGTAATTTGAGGGTCTCGGGTTCGCACACCCGTTGCGCCAAACATGCTCGCCATTTCAGCCGTGGGGGCGTTATAATGTTACAGTCAATCCTACTATTTGTTAGTAAAAGAGTAGCCCAAGAGTTGGTGGTGGGTGGTGATGACTAGCTGCCTTCCATCTAAACTTACACAACTAAATTAGGGACGGCTAGCAAAGATAGCCCTCTAGTAGCTTTGTGCGAAATTCAAAAACAAAACAAACAAGCTTACAGGTTAAATGTGACAGTGCAGGTAACGTGAAAAATTAAAAATGATACGGAATTAGAATTTCCAGTTCATCAACAAATAGTTAAATTCATATCTGTTTTAATCAATTTAAAGTAAAATTTCAATCTATTATTCGTGTTGAAATAATTTCATATCGTGCAAGCATACTTTCTATTTTGAAATGTTTTATTGATTTGGAATCTCGTGCTGAAATATATTCCACATCGCACAACTGTCTTAATAAGCTCTGAAAGTAGAATACAGAATTAAAATAGCTTTTACTACTGTTTTCTGCCATGTTGCTACGCATATATCTTTCAATTAAACCACAATATACACTGCTTTCTCTGCCTTTGTTTTCTTATGGCAGCTAACTGACTGTTGGAATTTCACTCTTTCCTTTGCTTTTTATAAAATAACTGTTTTGAGTAAATCTTGACTCCCACTTTGGTTGAATAATTTCTATCTTTGGCAAGTTGTATGACATTATCTGGGAAAATACTGCATTGTGAATGGTTTCTAAACGAGATTGTTAAGGCCTCAACATTTCACGCAGATATATATATGTATAGTGTTGTTTCATCCACCTTAAAGAATGTTGAAAATATGTACCAGCGCATTACTCTTCATAAAACCATTTGCTCGATGACTAACTACTTTATTAAAATTAAAAACGACAAAGCCAAGATATAAGAACTATAGATCTGGTTTAATATCTTTACCAATGTTTATAACATTCAGAGTTAGGCAACCTCAAGGTAGGAAGGTAGTTATTCTTGTATTTGAGCGGCAAGCCGCTAATTGGCTGTCTCAGACAATAGGAGTAAAGCTAGAAAATGATGTCCCTGCGCCACTTTGAAGCGACATTGGTGGGGTGAATGAGATGATAACGTCATAGCTATAAAAAGCGACGAGTCTGGCTTAGAGAAGTGAGTGGTATCATTATTTGACAACAGAATACTTCAGATCATTGCTGTTAACTTTAGACGTTATATTTCTACGAAGACATTGCATAACTTTAACTGTAAAAACTAACTCCACATTAAGAAAAAAATTTGTGTGTATCAATCTTTTTTGGAGAACATCATAAATTTGATACATATCAACATTTATTTAATTTCTAAATTTAATTTACAACTTATAATGTTTTAAATTTTAATAAGTAGCATAACAAATTGGAGGCTCATCTGAGATAAATTATAATACATAACAAAGTAAACAATAACTTTTCCATGGGACTATTCAATACATCGCATTTGTGACTAAAGACAAGTCACAACGTAAATAAATAAATAAAAGATTTGAACATGTGCATTTTAGTCAAACATTATTATACTTTGACACCAGCAGTATTATTTGTTCACGCTGTGTGTTCAATACAAACTAAACATGTAAAATTCTAGTTTGTATGCTCAGTTTATACACTATGAATTCAAAACAGATATTTTCCTCACATAGATTTTGATATTTTGAAACACTATCTTCTTCATTATACAAAGATTACCAAATATATAATAATTATTTCTGTAAGTTACAAATCAGTATTCTGTGTTGTAAAATATCACATTAAATTTAAAATACCTTGCTTTTAATTTTTATATAACACAAGATAGAACTCGTACGTGAACCACAACTTGTGTCAGCTCATTGTCAGGCATATGAGTAATGATTAAACTTCACACATGGTCTGTCTACAAACATTTGGAAAATATAGCTTATGCTCATCTAAGATTGATAATTCACTAATAAAAACAAATTTGATTCTACTGTGTTTACACTAATGATCAAATGTCAGATAATTGTCAGATAATTATCATGTCTGCTAGAAATGATATCCATGAAGTGTTAGTTTATCATAAAACTAAACTACATTTCTAGCAGACATGTTTGAACACCTAATACAAATTTTAATTTATATTTTCTTGTATAAGACAGACGCTTCATAATAGCCCAATATATTTAATATATGTAAATCAAACAAAATACTTAACAAATATCGCACATACTGAAACTTTTATTTAAAACCTTTAAGAAAGGACTATGTATTTTAATTTTCTCGAAAACAAGCCAGAGGCTGCCTGGAGCGGATCACCTTTTTTAACCACTTACACTACCATACATTAGTGTAGTTTCTGTCAGTGTTAGTAAGTATAAACTAAAATGACGTCACATAAGGGCCACAAAACTATGCAATTAGTACTTTTGTGATGTCAGTAAAAAAGTGTTCATGCTATGAATCATGAGAAGAATTATGCACTTTGTAGGCTACAACACAACATGACATATGAACTTAAAAAGCAAGAAAAAATTTGTTACTCTTAGTTTCGGTTTATTTGCTCATCAAACAGAACACTTTCGGGAGTTCTGCACAAGTACATTTAGTTCAGTATTTACAAAAACTACAAATTTCTTAGTTTATAAAATATTAAACCACAGCCCAGTTTAATAATATATGTAATATATAATTTTTAGTATGTATTTAATCAAAGAGAATAAATTACTGTTTTTTTCCTGATCTTATTCAGCCTAATAAGTACCTTGTTGTTACATTCTAGTTACTTTCATAATAATACATAAAGAATACACATGAAAAACAATAAATACAGTACTTATACAGGCTTCCTTTTTCTTTTTTTGCTGTCGATTTTCAATCAAACTTAAGCCGACTTTTTCATACTAATAATACTACTACAATAAGTAGTCTTTGCTTGAGTTACTTTTTGTTAGCGAATTAACAACTCAAAATGAATATAAGCTATATTTTTGACTATTTGCAGACTGATCCTTTCTGAACTTTCTATGAATTGCTAACGTCGGGCACAGTTTCATCCCTGAGTTGTGAGCATAAAATATTTTTATTGTAAAGTACAACGAACTCGGCGAAATACGAGAATTGCACACTATTTCCTGTTTTATTTATGGACAGTATTAAAATTTTTACATACTGATCTGAAATGAACAAACAGCTTTATCGACATAATGTATAAATATACAGAACTAGTACGACAAGTTTTATCTATACAGAACTAGTACGACAAGTTTTATCTTGTATCTTGGAATAATTGAAAAAGAATTCTAATATTTCAGCTTATCTTTAGCAAAACAGAATAGTGATTTGGAACTGACTAAAACGATTAATATACATTTTATTATATTTGTATACATAATAATTTACTCGAAAGGAACTGCATGACACGTTACCATAATAGTTTTTGTTTTAAAATCTCATTATGTGAGGAAAATATTTATTTTGAAATGTAAAATGGTCGATAAATTAGTTTTCCTGAGCATACAAACCAAAATATTATGGGTTTATTTGCAATGAACACAGTGTGAAGAAATAATACTGCCGATATCGCAAAATAATGTCATTGTTCATACCACGTTGAAAGCGCCTGTTCTTGTCCGATCCCCCCGAAACTAAGCAACGTGGGGCACGGTCAGTACTTGGGAGAATGACCACCCGGGAATACTGGGTGACGATGACATTCTTTAATAGGCCCAGCATGGCCAGGTGGGTTAAGACATTCGACTCGTAATCTGAGGGTCGACGTTTCGAATCCCCGTCGCACCAAACATGCTCGCTCCTTCAACTGTGGGAGCGTTATAATGTGACTGTCAATCCAACTATACGTTGGTTAAAAGAGTACACTAAGAGTTGCCGATGGGTAGTGATGACTAGCTGCCTTCCCTCTGCTCTTACACTGCTAAATTAGGGAAGGCTATCTGCGATAGCCCTCGTGTAGCTTTGCGCGAAATTCAAAAACAAACAAACAAACACAAAATAATAACATTTAATCATAATGCACGTTTTAATCCTTTAGTCGTTTATTTATGTAGTGGCATCTCTTTAATGCGATGTAGTAAGACGTATCTTGATAAATTTAGTTTGTTTTCACACACTGTTACAGAAATGAACTACAGTATTTACACGAAAAGTATAGGCTAACTAAAATGAACAAACAGGAATATTAAAATACACATTACTATGTTTTACTGTGTGTCGCGCAGCCAAAACAACAAAATAATATAGCCAAATATTAATTTGGCTATAATAATAGCCAATAATAATTAATTTTTATTAATTAAACCAAATATAAATTTGGTGAAATGCCAAATTTGCATGTCTAGAACAATTGTTTATCCCTTCATACACCACAATTTGTTTGTTTGTTTTGGAATTTCGTACAAAGCTACTCGAGGGCTATCTGTGCTAGCCGTCCCTAATTTAGCAGTGTAACACTAGAGGGAAGGCAGCTAGTCATCACCACCCACCGCCAAATCTTGGGCTACTCTTTACCAACGAATAGTGAGATTTACCGTCACATTATAACGCCCCACGGCTGAAAGGGCGAGCATGTTTGGCGCAACGGGTATGCGAACCCGCGACCCTCAAATTACGAGTCGCACGCCTTAACACGCTAGGCCATGCCAGTCCCAGATATTTGTGGAGTGCTACTAAACTGATATCTTCTATTATGTACTAGTACCATATGCTAGCTCTTTGCTACATTCTTTCTATATAGTTAAGACACTGCGTGGGTTACCGTGACAGTTATTTCAGACCCTTAATTTAATCAATATGTTCATTAAAACAGAACCCTTACGACATGCTCTTGGTACAAGTGTATGGAATTCTAAAAATCAATAAATATTCTCACCCTGTTTCATTCAATTGTAAACGGGCATCCATGAAACATTACCATAATGTTAAAATTTACATTCTGTAATGGCGTGGAATAATTAGCCCAATAAAATGGAAAGAATGACAAAATATTTTCTTGTCTTAACACTTTCGCATGGTACAATGTGGCAAAAAACTTCCCAAGTCGAAATGAAATCATTACACGGAATGAAAAGGTTTGTTTTTATTTGCCTTGATAATTTTGAATAAGTAACGTCATCAGAAGTAAAAGTGTTTGTATGTTTGTTACAATTATACAGCGTGTATTACTGATATAGATAAATCGCTTACAACTTAATATTCTGATGTGGTAAAATGTAGTGTAACTGAACACCAATCTTGTAGTTTATTTTTAAACAACCAGTGATAATACAACCCACTTTTCTCTTGAAATTTGCATAAAATAATACAAATGATCGCTAATCCTGTTTACGGAGAACAAGTTGATTGAAGCTCTATGCAGAAAAAATAATAAAAAACATTACAGAGAGCATTTTTATGTAGTTAAGCTCAAAACTACACAGGTATTGAAACCTGCTCTCTAGCACTGTAAATCTGCAGATATACTTACGTCTATGTCTGTTTTTGTTTTGTTTTTTTTTTTTTTTTGGTTTGGAGTGTATATAAAGAGAATATGCTGAAATTTTAGAGCAACCTGCTGGTCCATTGAAACAAAAGCTGGCACGAGATGAATAAAATAGTGAGGATGTATCTAGCTTATCTGTTGGTCATTACTACAAACTAGCAGCTTCATAAGATATTATTTCTGTATCACTTTACTTTTAGTGACATTGTCTAGAATTAAAGCTACGGATAATTATTTCTCTTTTTTTTTTCTCAGTCTCCTTTTGTAGTAAGAGTTGTATTTCTATAAACACCTTGCTAATATTGACATTAGATTGTTAAAACTAAAACTCAGTCTGAGCTATTCTTTGAAGGTTCGAAAAGGGAGCATTTGGTGAAATGATTTTCGTAAAAATCATGTTCTGCCATCGTACCTCACAATGCTATATATCAAAACAATTTAACGAGATTTTATTAAATAATGTTTTTATTGTAATTTTAATTTTTTATTGTTGGTGACATGTTTTCTTTGTACGGTTTAATATTTCTTTCCAGATTAAGTTTATGTCAATTCTATTGTTTACAACACTGGTGCAAACTGAAAAATGGGGTGAGGTAGACGCTGATTTAACAACGTCTCCTACTAGTTTTGGCGACGGTATAACACATGGCAGCTTCATACCTTACGGAAAATTGACTTTAATTGTCAAGGTATTTAACTTTAAAGTTTCATTCTCCTCTAAAACAAAAATTTAATTTAATCGATCAGAATTATAACTAATGTCTCAACATAACCTGACTTCAGTTCTTTAATATACTTTATTTGAAACTTTTATAAAAGAATTATTAATACAAAATCATATCTCTTTACAAGTTACTTTAGTGCGATCTAGTTATTACACATACAAGACTGGTAAGTATGTGTACGTAAGCTATACTCTTGTTTTCAGAATGACGAACTGTCATATTATGCTTTAAATTATTATTTTAGATCCAATTGAAGAAATTTTCTTTATATGAAACATTTATTTTAAATAACACAGGAAAATAAATCTGAACAAAATATTCCGCGTTACTTTGTCTGACGAAAGTATTTTTACTATCTAGAACTCATGTTAATAAGAGCATAACAGAAAATATCCATGTTGTTTTTATGAGGTTAAAATCACAAGTTTGTGGAATATCAATTAATGTGGGTTATTCAGTCACTAACTTAAGAACGTTTCATCAACTCACACCAGATCTCGCGTTGTTGTAATAATTCCATATTGTTGAAAGAGTTTCTGTCTTAATGAAGTCTTTAAATTACCATTTTACGAATAATTGTTAAAATATTTTAATTTTTATTGTGATTTTTGTTTTAACTAAAACTTAACAGAATATATAGCAAATTATTATATTTTTCGATAAAATGTGGAATGTGAGACATACTGATTAAAATAACAATTATTTTATACCGACAGGCTATTCCACAATCAAGTCGAGGGTTGGCAGGAATACCTCCTCTAATAATATATGCTCAACCTGTCTCTTTTGAGCCTATTGCACTTGGAGTGAGTGATGAATTAGTTCATCTTTAAACAAAAATAATCTACCCATAATTTGTGCAAATGGCACAACACTATATTACTTTCAATAAAGTGTTTCAGTTGTCACAATAAAAACAACGTACGCAAAACTCGTATTTTGACCTCGTTGTCTATATTATTTCCACAAATGTTTGTCTGTTGTTCTCGTTTGTTTGTTTGTTTTTTAAGGGGGTGATTAAACGCCTGTGTACGTAAAAATATTAACACAATACTTTGTTCAGTTTCTCTGATTTTACTTATTCTTTCACTAACGTGACCCTCGGTGGAATCAGCAGACAGCCCAATGTGGCTTTGTTATAGGAAAACACACATATACACACACAATAACGTGAATTATACACTTACCTTGCAATACAAGAAATCTGACATTTCTCTTTTCACATATTTTTTGAAATCTTGATTTAATATCAACTAAACACGATCAAAAATTTTTCCATAATAACGCAACTATGAAACATTCGTAAATGCTATTCTTATTTCCATACTAAGTTCAAATAGTAGAATTATTTCAATAATCTTTTTTTTAATTAGTCTGCAAATTCAATCATCCTTTGACTTAGTAAAAACTATAGTATTTGTAGACACAAATTCATTATTTCATTATTTATAAAGATTTTACAATGGTATCAGTTTTTCTTTACTATAGAACAGTCTGTGGGTCTACTTTATTTGCCATGTTTTAAACCAATAAGTGGGTTTTGAAAAAAAAAAGTTTTATAAAAGCCATAAATGTATTATATATTATTTTGTGCTTCTTTAAATTGTGTTACTCTCAACTAATCACTTATATGTATTTGGAATTATGGTCTAGAACAGCACATCACAAACTTTCTCGGTTCATGGCGCGCTTAGTGTTTCAGCAATTTTTTTTACGGTGTCGCAGGCAAAAAGGTAAAGCTAACAGTTCTGTTTATTAAGAAGTTAGGTCCAAAAATCTTAATACTTAATAAGTATTTATGTCCTAACAACTTAGTAGCCGTTTGAAAGAATAATATGCACAACTTCTCAAACCTTGGAATCAGATTGGACACCTCCACCCTCATTTCCCGTTTCACATTAATTTTCGCGCTGTACTTTCTTTTTATCACATCAACCGCCGAAAACCCAGCTTCACAGAGATATGACGTTGCAAATGGAATTAAGATTCGCTGTACGTTAGCACTTAGCAGCAGATAGATATTCATCTTTTACTGATATCCAAAACTCACTTAGTTCCATGTTGCCAAATTTTGTTTTTAAAGTCTTGTTACAATACAGCTAAAGATTTTCTTCTTCTGCAGTGGTAAATTCAGATGGGGCCTTAGCCTTGAAAGGGTCTTGGATCCATGCAAACTTCTCCATATCTTCTGGAAAGTGAGTTTCAAACCAGTCACTGAGTTGTGTTAAGTGCTCCTCAAAAACAATTTTAGTTCGTAGGTCAAATCAACTTCATTGAATGTAACAAACTACTGCAACAGGGGAAAATAGTCTTTGCCACCATCTTCATTCCTTTTTCTCCTCCATAATAATGACTTTTGTCGAAGATCATGTTGCTTCCCTGCAGAGAGAGATTTAACACATTCAGTTTTTTGAAGAGATCTCGCAGGTATGCTAATTTTGACAAAAATCAGTATCCAAGAAGTTTTTAGCATATTCGTGTTCTTCTTCTTCGACATAAGAGTGGAGTTCCTGTCGTAATTCAAATATACTGGACAGTACTTCCTACAGGAGAGCCATCTCAAGCTACAGTAGTACAACAAGGATGCGTCTTCAGATCCCATATCTTCACACAGTTTTTTAAAAACCTCGCCTTCTGTGGTCGAGTTTTTATAAAGTTCACCACTTTCAACACACTTTCCAGGACTAGGTTCTGTGGAGGACTCAGGTGCTTTGACATAGGGGCTTCTCTGTGAATTATGCAGTGGGTTCACATTGCATCAAGAGCTTTGCTTTGTATGAGTGCTTGTAATCCCCCATAACAGTCGGACATAGAGTGACCACCATCGGTACAAACGCCAACGCACTTAGTCCAATCTAAGTTGTTTCCACACGTAAAAGTGTCAAGGATCTGAAACAAGTTTTGAGCCTTTGTACCTACAGTAATACTTTTACAAAAGAGAAGGTCTTCCCCAATTTCGTCGTCATCCACGAATCATGTGTAGCAAATCATCCATGCATTGGATTCTACTACTGTTAGATTTTTGGATAAAGACACTTTTCAAAGCAGCGCATGGTGGACTAAAAATAAACTCCTTACACAAAACATAATTTCTCTGAAAAGGAATGGAAGATACACCTGAACAAAAAATAATAAAATGGAATTCTCAAGGGATGCAGAGGTAATTAGAACTCAAATCAATCAAGAGCTATGAGCTAAAAGTTTGTACTTCAAAACAAACAGAACCATTCTAGAAATGAGCCGCTGCGCAGAGTTTAACAATATTTTGTTACATTCATCCTAGGACAGGGTGTGGACTGTAGTTATTGTGTCAGACTGTAAATCCAGATGTCCATAATATGTGAACCGTTATTATAAATAAAACACAGTATTTGATTAAACAACAGTAGACGAAGTTGGAGATTTTCTCATTCACTCGCTGCCTATTCTATAGTTGAGCAGCTCAAAATAACTCTTATGTAGCTCAGCACAGACTGATAGTAAGAAAAATATTCAACCATTTTCTCCTAAGGTAATTTTCAGTAACTAAGGGATCACCATAAAAACATGCTCAAGCCTCTTAGAAATATTCTGTTGTTCAATTGCTACAACACAGCAGGAGAAGTTTGATTAGAAATTTCCAAATCTATGAAAGTTAACGCTCAGTTTCTGATACGTTAAATAAATTACCTATCAATAAACAGACAAGAAATCAAGTGCAGAACAAATATTAGACATACGACACGTTACGATTGTTTCGAAGTAAATTTGTCTTATTTCTGGTCACTTCTGTCGTTCTAAAAACAACATATTAAGGTCCGGTTTTTCACTTTTCTTCATACCAAATATCACAAAAGTCAGAAGCATAGGCTGAATATTTGTATACATCTACTGATCATTCTTAAAATGTTTGCCTTCAATGTTCTATACTTTCGCGTTAGACCTCCTTTTATCGTGCATACATAAATGTATGATATTCTAAAGACGGCTGGTATAGGTATTACAATTTTAATTTAAAAAGAGAACACTTAACCTCTCCATGGAAGGTAAGAAATATAATTATTTTTTTATTCATGAAGCATATGTTGTAACATGTTTACTGTTATGAATTTATTTTAATATCTGCGTTTGTTTCTGTTTCATGCATGTGACATATATAGTTAAATGTGTATTGCGCAAGTCCGGCCTGTTCTCTAAATTTGAGAAGATTCTGGAGAATAAGAATCAACAATATGTGTTTTACGAATCTAGCGTATCTTCGAATATTGTTGAGCGTTCGAGAATCTTGCCTAAAAGTTTATAAATCGAAAGCGCCAAGACACAGCAATAGAACATTGTCGGTCGGCTACACTCAGTATATAATAAGCCTTGGAAGCAATAATTGTCATAAACGCTTATTAATCGAAAAATTATAGATTTTGACTAGAGACGTTTATAGATTTGAAACATTGCGAACCGTTCAACTTCAGAGAATTAACTTTGGACGTTAGTATTTCTACAGGAACATAAGATACTACTCGAGAGCTATCTACGCTAGCCGTCCCTAATTTAGTGATGTAAGGCTAGAGAAAAGGCAGCTAGTCATCACCACCCACCGCCAATTCTTGGGATACTCTTTTACAAACGACCACCATATTATAACGCCGCCACGGCTGAAAGAGCGAGCATGTTTTGTGTGACGGGGACTCGAACCCGTAACCCTTGGATTACGAGTCGAATGCCTTAACCACCTGGCCATACCGAGCCTGGGAAATATTAAATCGAGGTAAATTATAATACGTAACAATGTATATTAATTTCATTAGGCCTGGCATGGCCGAGCGCGTAAGGCGTGCGACTCGTAATCCGAGGGTCGCGGGTTCGCGCCCACATCGCGCCAAACATGCTCGCCCTTTCAGCCGTGGGGGCGTTATAACGTGACGGTCAATCCCACTATTCGTTGGTACAAGAGTAGCCCAAGAGTTGGCGGTGGGTGGTGATGACTAGCTACCTTCATCTAGTCTTACACTGCTAAATTAGGGACGGCTAGCACAGATAGCCCTCGAGTAGCTTTGTGCGAAATTTCAAAAACAACAACAACAAAGTATATTAATGTCAAAGTTTTATTAACTTCACATATTTACAGTACTTATTACACTTAGTTTACAATTCTAATAAAGCCGCCATATTTGTCGGCAGCTTTACTTAAAAGTCTCTAGATACCTCCCGTACAGCTAATACTAAAAAACATCGTTACCATTGCAACTTCATGGACATTAGATATGGCAACTGTCGCTCAGTCATCAAAGCCATTCTCTGAGCCCTGATACAGTGTGATTGGAGCCAGCTTGTTCCATCCGCCAACGTCAAGTTATCAAATAGACTGAAAAATATAGTTAAAACCACATATGCGACAAAATGTAAAATTAAATAATATGATGAAAAATCGCTAACTTTTTAGACTTTTATTTGTAGAAGAATTATGTTTCGAATTAGCGCTCTTTGTCAGATTATGAGCTTAATGGAGCAACAAAGTTACTGTTATGACAAGACGCAAACATTTATTTTGTTTCTTTTAAAACTTTCCAACAAAAATATTCAAGGGGCTATCTGACACAACGTCCGTATACCGGAAGGAGGGCATTTAAGGAGGGCAACTGATGTAGAGACTGGGGTACAGTCTTTTAGTTGCAGGATAAATGATTTTCCGCTTTTTACATGAATGTTTATTCAGTTTTTCCGTAGTATTCTTACAATTTGCCAAATAGTATACATAACTACCCGCAAGGAGTTCTGATAGTTATTTAATCATTTGTTATCAACCCAGTTAAGCAAAGATTATAGACCAAAACTTGCATAAGCATACTTACTTCAAAAGAAACTTTAAAGGAATATATATATTAGAAACATTTGGAGTAAAGTCCTAAAAGACACTTTGCAACAGGTTTGTTTGGTTTTTGGAATTTCGCGCAAAGCTACTCGAGAGCTATCTGCGCTAGCCGTCCCTAATTTAGCAGTGTAAGACTAGAGAGAAGGCAGCTAGTCATCACCACCCACCGCCAACTCTTGGGCTACTCTTTTACCAACGAATAGTGGGATTGACCGTGACATTATAACGCCCCCACGGCTGAAAGGGCGAGCATGTTTGGCGGGACGGGGATGCGAACACGCTTGGCCATGCCGGCCTCTCTTAGGCAATCATCATTGCAAACCCATTTTTTATACTTCTGTGTATATGCATCACACTTCTCCTTAATGCACACAAATATTCAAGGTTCGAAGCATTTGAAATACCCAAAAACGCTACAGTTCTCTAAATGGACCCACAAACTCATCACATATGATACCAGCCCAAAACATTACTACTACTCCTCCTTGCAGACCTATTTCATTCTGGATGGGGCTGAAGTACCTTTCATAAGTTATTCTCTGGCCTGCCCATTTTCGCTCCAAGAGTTTCACAATACTCATCCGTAAACAAAACTTTTTGAAAATCGGTTTTATATACTGGCGAGTCCATGCAAGTCGCTAGAGTTTATGCCTGGCTTCCAGTGGTGGTTGAATTGCAGGCTTAACACATTTGTAGCATTCCAGAGGACCCTACAACTTGGTGACTTTAGAACATCTGGAGCTCTAGCCTGCTTGAACATCTCTCTGCTCGATAAAAGAGATTTCTTTAAAATTGCTCTCTTAATGGTGAAACATTGGCTCATAGAAATAACCCGTACTTTTTTTATCATATCTCATACGCTCAGCAACGGAATCGACTAGATACTTTGTAACAAATTTACTGTTGTACATTTATTTTAGTGCCTAAGATTGTGTCTCTATAGTTTTCTTTTTTTGCATGTGAATATGCATTGGACAACTCCGGCCTATTCTCGAAACTTGTAGGGAATTCTTGAAAGTAAAAATCATCAATATTTGTTCACGAAAAAGCGCTATATCATTGTTGAAAATTTAGAAACTCGCATTATATGAAAACAGAAGCGCCGAAAAACAAATAGTAGTATTATTATTGAACAGCTACAGTCAGTGTGCTATAGGCCTTGGAAGCTAAAATTGTGATTTACGTCTACTAATCGAAAAACTACAGAATTTGACCAGGAAAGTTATATATTTTGAACATTACAAACAACTCAACTTCAGTGAGTTAAATTTGGACGTCAGTGTTTCCACGATGGCATTAACTATCTCTTTCAGTAAACGTCAGCCAACCAAGCTAGCTATCTTAAGCGAGGTCTAACAATATCAACTCATAA
The DNA here is from genome assembly GCF_004210375.1 of Tachypleus tridentatus. Taxonomy (NCBI): domain Eukaryota; kingdom Metazoa; phylum Arthropoda; class Merostomata; order Xiphosura; family Limulidae; genus Tachypleus; species Tachypleus tridentatus. The sequence continues at coordinate 129,816,082 of NC_134830.1, forward strand.
TTAATTTGCTCATCGAGGACCTGGATCATCAATAATATATTCAGTTTTATACTGGATATAAGACTAGGTATTGTTTGTAAGTTTGTAAAACTTGTATACAAATCATCATATGTAAGAAACATTTGTAATAACCGTTATTATAAATTGTGTTGTTTTTATGTTTGTATATTAAAATATATTCGTGTTAAAAAAGAAGCTTGTGTGTATCAATCTTGTTGGCAAATAACATAAATTTAATACATAGTAACAGTTAATTAAGTACTGAATGAAAATTAAAATGTCCGGTCAATTGAAATAGTAATAGTAACGTAAGTAACATAATAAATCGGAGACTCCTTTGATATAAATTATAATACGTAACAACTTCTTAATAGTTCTCTAGTGTTGGCCAAGTTCTTTTGTAGTTTCAATTAATTTTATCCTTTAGCAAAACTATTTAAATTTTTTCTCCTTTGATGTCAAATCCTTTTGCTCACAGTTTCGATCAAAATGTGCAACACACAAAACTTGCTTAACAATTTGGCAATATGTAATTCATACCATTTTAGAAAACCTCTTATAACTTTCTTAATTATTAGTGAAGTTTAAAAACAATTGTAAAACTTAGTTTATGTAAAATATCATAGTTAATCAGCATAAATTTCATCTAAATGAAACATATGCTTTTTGAAATATTCCTTAAAACAAAACTTGCATAATAATTTGGCATGCACTGTAAAAACGCAAGTTCAATTCGGAATAGGAACTCCTGTATATAAAATAAAATACAGAAATAGATAAAAACATAAAAAGTAGACACATTGTAATTTCCTGTTTATTTTCTCAATAAACACGCACAAGTCAATCGCGGTAAGAATTGAAAGTTGGTATTACGTATCCACAAATTTATAATAATAAATTCCTATAACATTTTCGTATTCGTAATGATAATCTAACTTTTTGGAATTTTAATCAATAAAAAAATTGCACATATATAAAATATTTAACATGTATTCATACTTTATTGAAGTTTACTATTCACTTGTAAACTATTACGAATTAAATGCTGTATGAATATATATGGATATTTGCTTTTTGCCAATGCTTTTATTAAATTTGGAATTTATTAAATATAAGATTTTTTATCCTATTATTAAACATTTATCTATTACAAAGAATTGAAATAGTTATATGAGAAAAATTTAATCATAAAATGATTTGTTAATAACACCCATTATGCATTTGTATCGACATTTTCTTTCACAGTTTCAACAACTCAGAAGTGCTTTCTTTTAACAATTACTGCTTAATCATACTTATAAAGCTGGTACATCTAGGAAGAGTTATGTAAAAGAGCAGAAAATGCATGTTTTCTGCTGGGACAGTGGTAAATCTTCGGATTTACAAAACCAAAATCAGAGGTTCGATTTCCCTCAATGAACACAGCAGATAGCTCCATGTGACCTTGTTATAAGAAAACACACGCACACACAGAAAATGAGTGGGAAGTTCTTAATACTTTTTTGAAAAACAAAATGGTGATGGTTCATATAAGATCATGCACATTATTCCCACTGTGTAGCTTTGTGCTTAATTACAAACATATAAACTGGAAACATTCAGAATTCATACATGAGTCGTATATATTTCCATATACTTTCCCAATGTTTAAAAACAAACAAATCTCAAGCCTTTATCATTTTAATTAAACAGTCAAATAGGGAAAAATGACTGTTTTCGAACATGTAGATAAAGATATTTTGTAGTTTTTATCTTGAACAACCCATATTATATTTCCATTATGTTAGTTAAATACTAAAACACGTGTTGTAACTATGAATACTTTTCTTTGACTAATAGCTTGGCCGATACCAATACTATCAAAAATTACCTTTATAATATTAGTCACTTGTTATTTTTCTGAGATTCATGAGAAATTCTAACCAAACGTTTGTCAGTAATATTATTCCGTGGCCTTAAAGGTTTGTATTTGCCCACCACTTTCCATTCTGTGGACCTTAGAGGTATTCTACAAAATATTTATCACTATCTACCTCTAATCATTCGGTATATTCTTTTGAAATGTTTCAATCAAATACTAGTCCCTGTCCATCATAATTTGAAAAGAGAATAGAATATCTGACACTGTTAAAAATAACAGGACCAGTTGGTAACATGGTAATGATATTGGAAATATCATCTTTACGATTTATTCTCATCAAAACACGAAAGTTACTTAAATATTATATAAGTGACTGATATAATATCTTTGTTAACTTTGTCTCAATGTTTACTTGGGTCATTAATTGAAAATAAATTGAGATCATGAAACTGTTGGCAATAGTAAAACTACTCTTCACAGATTTTATTTCTTAGTCTTAATTATTCCTTGTATATCGTACATTCGTCTGTATTTAGTCCACTACAGACTACTGGAAATGAACTATAAACCAACCTCATTACTTAACACAATCGTTGATCTCATAAGGATCAAGAGCCTACCATTATAAGATTATTATGTTTGATTAGCAGCACCCCAAACTTTACAAACTTGAGATTTGTGACAATAAAAAAATATGGCATATTTTTCAAACAACGAGATTTTTTCTTTGAAATTTAATTATTTATTTTTTATATAAAATTTATTTTATATACATTAATGTGTATTGTTTTTTTATATCCATTAATTCTGTATTAAACATAAATTATATGACATTTTTTCTAAATGTTGTAATTAAGCTTGATAGACTCAATTTCTTTCAAATCTTGACTAGCAATTCTATTATAATTAATGTTTAATACGAGCTAAATTTAAATTATATATCTAACAGGAGCATTTGACAAATGTTTCTCAATTACTAGCAAATGACTCTATTTACCCCACTCTCGAAAGGCTCGAAAGAAATTGATTCAGCATATATAATCAAAGGAGGTACTCTTGCCATTCCACTAGATAGTGAATATGGCGTAACCTGTTGATATAAAATAGATATTATGTGAATTACTGTGAGTCATATGCCAAATTTTATCGAAAAACAAGACTTTTTTGTGTTCATGTCCATGGTTAAAACTAAAAGAAAAGAAAAAGTGGAATATTTTGACAAATGTTTTTTTTAATATAGTTATTTAATAATATGGTATTTTTACCACAACTGGAATCAATTCATAAAAAATATTTCTGAGTCTTAAACAGATCTAAAAAAAAATTGAGGTGTCACTGCACGCATTGTCAAGTGTCCTCTGTACTTAACATATCTCCTAAAAGACAGTCAAGAAATAAACCTCTTCTCATCAACAAGATGAGGCTTAACTGGGCCAAAGAGCATGCTGTCTGGACTAAAACAATACGAAGCAAAGCACTTTCTACTCCTTTGATGTGGAGAGTTTCATCAGCGTGTTTAAATGCAACTATACAACATCCATTGGGTCAGATGATGTGAAGATATATCTATCATCAGGGTCTGAAAACGCCTGCATATTGTGAAAGGCAATTTTATTGCTCATAAATACAACAAGATCCTCGAGTCCCAGTTGAAGTTAACAACTTGGAATCACTTCAGTAAAGCTAACTAGTGCACATTTCAGGATGATTCTGCTGCATGTCACAGGACTAAAAGGGTTGGTAGCGCTCATGCAGTCTATCTAATGATGTAACATAAAGAAGACTTTAGATTAAGTGCAGTGAATCGACACTACATTACACAGATGTCAAATTTATCGAAAACTGTTGGTAAGCAATAGATAACAAAGTTCAAGAAAACTGGGAAATGTCTTGGAAGGGCAGGAATATATAATTTGTGTGTGTCGCCATGAACCCAAACCTGCCCACATTCAGTCTCCTCTGCACTTTATGCTTCGGTTATATCAAACAGTTATCGATACCAAATAAAGTGGTATTACTTTGATCATTTCTTCTCAAGTACATTAGTCGTTTGTCTTTAAATCTAGTATTTTTATCGGAATATATGTTCGTATTTTTCAAGTATTTGTTTATTATCTTTTGTAATATATTTGATTTTATTGGTATGTTAATGATTATGCACATATATCGTTGAATGACTAAAGTGTGAGGTAGCCTGCATCAGTTCTACAACCGTTTTATACTAGTTCTGACACTTCTACATACACAGTCTTGCTTAATATGTATTTATATTAAGATGATAAATCTATTATAATAATACACAATATTTGTTCTGAAAATGTGCGTGCACCTCATTTCAATGGAAGTCTACTTTAGCAGTTACTTTGTACAACAGTATATTAAAATCGTATCAAAGTTTTTATAAAGGTATGATGTTAGGTTGCATAATAACAAAAAATCGTTTAACGATACGGTAAAGTTTATCCCTAATTAAACTAAAGCAAAAACGTACATAAGATACAGTGTTAATTTATCTGTATCGAATATAGGCTGTGCTTAATTAAGGTTTGACTAATGATAGGCCTAAGTTAAATGGACTGTTATATTTCGGTCCCTGCGATTACAATTATTTTCCATTATTCTAGAAGTCCTGCATTTAAAAAAGTACTGTTGCGACAAAGATACATTTTGACCGCAAAGTCTCTACTAGTAAGTTATTAAATTTAAAGTGACGATGAAACTTTAAATAAAGTTAAATTACCCTTAAATGAACGGAACAAGAAACTAATGTATACATATGGAGAGTCGATTAACGATGCATTTGGTATTGATTATAATTTAAGTAAACGTTATAATCAGAAGACACTTGCAATAAACATAATGTGCAAGTTGAACGGCTTTTTGTTGTCATTGCTGTACGCTGAATTTAGACATGCATATATTTTTACCTATTCTATTTGTTCTCTGTTACTCAAACACCTTTTAGATAAATGTGAGATACAACTATCATAAAAAAACGTAATGATGGCGTCCTTAAAATTTAATGGTAAAAACTAAGTCTTCACTCCAGACAATGCATGCGAACAAGATTGGACATCAACAAGTATAATACAACCCTCTCTGGCGGAGTATTCTCAAGGGGTGTCAACAACTGATGATACTATAAGTAACACTTGATACAGCACAAATACTGGTGATTAGAATAATAGCACTTTAGACATTAATTCCCTTTCTTCTGAAGAAAACTAGATACTTAATATGAAACAAGATGGTGAAAAATATATATGTAAAAACGGCTGGTTTGGGTTGAGAAAATGTTTTACGTAGAGGAGCGAACAACGTTTAGACCTTCTTCGGTCATCGTCAGGTCACGAAGTTGTCTTCTTTCTTTTGGTTGTTTTCAGTCGTTTTCTTGTTTTTGTTTTCCATGGAAAATATCACAAGTCTCCTGGCTAGGTCTTCTAAATATGTTTTAATTTCTAAGGTTGGAATGTACCTTGGTGGTATTGCGAAATTGAGTTATTTGTTAAGTAGATGTGTCTCGTCTGTGTTTAATTGTCGGTCGGATCTGTTAATTATGAGGTTAGTCAACGGTTTGTCGTGTTGGTGTCTTTTCTGTTGTTTGCATCTTAGTTTTTATAGTATTTTGTTGTGGCAGATCTTTTTGTCCCTGTCATTCCTAGTGTTGATTTGGTTTATGTTTCGTTATACAAGTCCGTAAGTCTCTGGTTTAATGCAGCATGCCAGTTGATAGTCGAGGTTCATTTTTTGTTTTTTGTAAGTCATGTTGTTCTTTGTATTTTGTGTTCAACATGGCTTTAAGTAGATTTTTTCTGTAAATTTTGGATAATGTTTGTGCATTGATTAAATTTTTGGTAGTTTTACCTTTACAAAATTAAGGGTTAGTTGTTCCTTTCTACATTGTTAAATGAAATAGATGTCATTTCTTCTATTGATAAATCTTTGGTTTAAGTTTCTTAACGATCGTATGAGCGTATACTGTTAATAGTGGTGTAAGGTACGTTAGTTCAGACATAATGGTTACAAATACATAAAGAAAACACATAAAGACTTACACTTCTCGTACAATGGCCATGATAAAATAATAACCAGTGATGACGAGAAAGCCCACTTGTAGAGAAAAATATAATGTAAAAAACGGCTGGCTGAGTTGGGAAATTTTTTTTATGTAGAGGAGCGAACAATGTTTCGACTTTCTTCGGTTATCGTCAGGTTTACAAAAATTTTCACAATCCAAACAAGCCGTTTCTGCATATATATTTTTCTCTACAAGTGGGTTTTCTCGTCATCACTCAAGATGGTGAAAAACGAGGACGTAATGGAATCACAGGGAAAAACAACAACTTTGAATAAGTATTAGTTAGGTGTAGGGGTAACTATGATAACTAAATATTCAAAATTGATTTTTTAAGTTATACGTATTATTTGAAAAATAGCCACTGTGTTTTCTTATTTAAAAAAAAAAGCCATATTGGCCTATCTCCTGTGTCAACCATGAGGAATCGAACCTTATATTTGAGCTTTGCGAGTCTGTGAACTTACTTCTGTCCTACTGAGTGACTGAAAAATAATTATATGACTATCCATACCTTCCAAGAGATGATGCACCGTTGATAACTTTCATCCTGGTATACATAAAAAGTTCATGTTTTAAATATTTAAAGTTAGCTAAAAAAGTAATGCTTGTATCATACTGTAGTAATCGTCTTTTTAAACCCATCTCGTTCAGCTCCTGATTAGTTTAAATATGTTAATTTACTTAAAATTGATGTGTATCAAGATTGAAGTTAAAATATATCAATGTGGAGTTTAACATTACTAATAACTTAGTTTGCTGAACCCATTTCCTTCAGCTCGATTTTTTCATTTGTTAATCAAGGGATTTCTCCCGATGGACTAGGGGCCTGGCATGGCCAAGCGCGTAAGGCGTGCGACTCGTAATCCGAGGGTCGCGGGTTCGCGCCCGAGTCGCGCTAAACATGCTCGCCCTCCCAGCCGTGGGGGCGTATAATGTGACGGTCAATCCCACTATTCGTTGGTAAAAGAGTAGCCCAAGAGTTGGCGGTGGGTGGTGATGACTAGCTGCCTTCCCTCTAGTCTTACACTGCTAAATTAGGGACGGCTAGCACAGATAGCCCTCGAGTAGCTTTGTGCGAAATTCCAAAACAAACAAACAAACAAACCGATGGACTATGTATCAATTGCATAAATATGCAATATTGTTTAAGTACCTTACTTAGTATCTATAAACTCATCGGGCGTGTTAGTAATAATTAGGAATATTCAGGGAGAGACTTAAGATAACAAAGTTCAAGAGCATTTATGTTATTTAAACGTTTCTTTCAAATGTAAACTCTCCTCGTCACATCTTCTAATGACAATTTGGCCCGGCCTGGCCAAGTGGTTAGTGCACTCGACTCGTTATCCGAGGGTCATGAGTGTATTCATATCGAATCCTTCAACTGAAATAAATGGTTGTTTTAATTCTTTAAACTCGTTAAAATTATTAAGATATTCTTATTATAGAACTTTATAATAATAATTGATTTATATTTGGGTATAAACCTGCCGGCAAATGAGATTGTTATGGCGAGAGTTGGTAATTTAAAATATATTTTTTTCGTCGTTTTGTTAGAATATGTCATAATGATTATAAGATAAATAAACACAGTAGTTCTATTTCTAATCAAGTCTCTCCTAAAATTTCCACTGAACCTATGGTGGAAAAAATGTCGCGTTTGATGAAATATTATGAGGATTTTATAGGACTGACTGAAGTGAAAGCAGCACAGGATAAAGTTTTGCAGGTCTGTGTAGCCTGTTACTAGTATTAGTGGAACCAAAATTGCAGTTTCTGACTTAGAGGTTATAGTTGAAAATTTTAACGATACGTCATTAACCTCTAAATATTATACTGATTAGAGTAATACCAATAATACATAATAATAGTCATCGTAGTACTTGGTAAGATTTAATTTCTAAAAAAATTAATATCATAGTTTTTAGTTTTTACTCACCTCGCGAGTGATATGTTTTTAGTAGATTATAATGTATAGTATACTTTACACATTTACACTAATTACCAAAGAAACGTGATTTGTGAGACTATGTACAATAGACTGTAATAGTGCTATTGATTCTTTGTAAATAGTGCACTGAAAATTTTAAAAAATGGCTGCATCCTAGATTCTTGGTTGAGCATAGGTTCCACATCCTCTCCATATTTCCAGGGGCAAATAGAATACTCCTTGTCTACATGGTTGGGGAATGAGGATGAAAATTCATAATTCTAGACCATATGAGTCATTTTGAACCAAGGATGTTGCCTTTCATACTTTTTCAGGTGTAAAAAAAATATCTGCTAAATTGTTGCTTTCTTCTCGTGATTCTAGTGGTGTAAAGTGCATCAATCTATGACTAAAGGTTGGGATCCAGTAAAAAAATATATATGTATAATATTCCATTTTTAACTCTGAGTTGTGGAACCTCGGATATTTAATTGGGGCTGGCCAATACTGATGACTACTCGTATTCTGTTCCACCTTTATTATTCCAAAGCTGGGACTACAATCTAATTGTGTAAATTACTGTGAGGCAAAAAAACAAAATGTTAAAGTATGTTGATTGTAAAAGTAAATATTTTTTTATGAATAAGTACCATATTGCTGATAATTTTATATTGTACTAGCAGACAACAAATTATCAAAAGTTATTCACAAGTTCAATGTTAGGTTTGAGCCATGTGAAAGTGTGTCAAAGTCGGATCAATATTTGTGAATTAATATTAATAGCATGTATAAGGGCAAAATTTACTGGATTTAAACCATACATTGGCTTTACTTGTTATTTAATTATTTAGTCTAAAGTTTTCCTTAACAAAGTTTTTGTGCCATTAATAAGTTTAGTTTCACAACCAATTTTGGCTACTTTTTTCAATGTTCAAAATAATGGTGGATAAACTCTGGTTGAGGTTACTATTTGTTTTATTCACTACGTTGTGAAACACGGATCTGAAAATAAAATCATATTTCATTAAATGATTAAAATTGCTCACTATGATGTTTTTCAGGTTATTGGCAAAATCACTTGCCATGCTGTATTTCCAGTAGTCCAGGTCACACAAGGTTTGATTGAGCCCTAACCACACTGCACATCTTTGCTTACCAACAGATTCCATACTAGTGCTCAGTTGGTTGTTGAAAAATTCCACCACCAATGCAATATCTGATACTGTATTATTTTTTCTTTCAGCAGAGAATATAACCTGGTTAATATGAGATGCATTGTTCCAGAGGTGTGCCCATACAGTCTACCAACCATTAGGTGTTATCCTCTTTGGGTTTTCCTGAAGGGAAATTATATAGGTTTAATGTTTGAACTGCCCCATCCACCATTTTATTGTGGTGTGTTAGCTATTCTGTGTACTGAAGTGCGATATCATCTCAGAAGTTAAAATTTTCTCACCTGAAAATGTATTTCTCTTAGGTACCCCATCTGCACACCTCATTCATCATCTCCATTTCTGGAGTTGAGTACCATAATATGGATTGATTTATTATAGTAAATCTTCATTCATAATTTACATGGAGCTAAGATGTACATGTACTAGGTTTTAATTGAGTGAAATATTACTATGTTTTTACTCTTAAAAGCATTTGATAAAGTTAGCTTATGAATTGAATTTTAGAGGAAATTGTGAAAAGATAATTTTCACTTGACAAATTGGTCATTTTGCTAATTAGAAGAATGTGAACAACAAGTTGCTTCAAATATCTGTTTATAAGGTTTCTGGCATTTTGTATTAATGTAATAATTTTCTGAATTTCATTATTTCTGAAGCATTTACTGCATAACTTAAGGAGGGATGTTCATATTTGGTATTCATGATTGACAAAGCTATAAGAATATAAGGTAGGGTATATCCAGAGATATTTATTTTAATTCTGTTTTTAGTATTGAAATATATTTAGGTCTAATTCTGCAGCAAGAGTTTTAATCATATATTCATAAACCATTTTTGTTGTGTCTTAAAAAATTAAAAGATATATATTTATATTATGCCTAAAATAAGAAATGTGCAACAAAACATACTTTTCATTACTATGTATTTGTTCAAAATTTTGAAGGTAATTTACTAATAAATAGTTATTTAATACGTATTTGTTTGTGTAATTTATCTTTCTATTTTTTATAAAGGCAGAACGAAAGTTCAATGATACTCAAGAGCTTCGCAGAGACAGACAGCAACAGATACAGCATATAGCTTCTTGTTTAAAAGAGATTCATGCAGAATTGGATAAGACCACCAGTGGAGAAGATCGTTATCTTACTTTAATTACTCAGGTCCTTGATTTTAAATTTAAGTTTTGAAAATTAAGAAGAAAACATTGCTAAAAGCACACATAGAGTTAGCTTTAAAACTTTTAATGAGATATTTTATTGCACTCATGTTATCAATTCTCCCAGGAAAAAAAACTTGGATGAATTAATAATTACACATACATAACACTGTTTCTTTAAATTTACTTAAAAGGTTGAAATTTGCAACAGCAAAGTAACTGAAAGACATTTACTTAACATAGAAAACATGCAGTGATGGTCCTTCCTGCTTGAAACTATTGATAAAATGTGTTTTGCAAGGGCTATTTAGAGCTTCTGTCATAATGGCCACTTTTTTTACCCCACTATTTTCCTTTTGTTCCTAGTAAGAAATAAATACTCTGGAATTCAGATCCATTATTTTCATGGCTTTAGCCACTCAATCATCTATTATGTTTATATACAGATTAGCTCAAAGATAACTTTATGCCACCTTGTTAGCTTCTGTGACTAGTATTTTAATTGACTTAGGCTGGTGATGTCACACATGTAGTATCACATTTTTAAACTGTATTGTTGTGTATAGACATAAAAAGTTTGTGAGAAACTTAGTCAATGCTTAAAATCTAAATTGTAAATTCTGAATAGCCAGAAGAGTTTTAGCAAATCTGATTGTAATCTAAAAGGCATTACATGAACTACTTTTTTGCATGACTGAAACCTGCAAGGGCTGTCATATTTAGTGCAGGTGATTTTAGTTCAATGGCATGCTATGAATATGTCTTAATTTAGCCATTAAAATGTTGTTTTGTTGACAGAGAAATAGGATAATTCAATCAATACAAGTAACCTTTAGTGTCCAATTTTGTAAACAAAGATATATAGCATCAATCCACTGTTTGATAAATGTTTACAGCTCTTATGCATTTTTCAAATGTAAAGGACTACAGTGAAATTAAACCCAAGTTGATGTTGTTTGAGAATATTAAAAAATAAAAATATTTGCTTTAAAAGTTGTATTTTGTAATAGTATTCTTACATACTTTTGATTGTTCTTGAATATTATACACATTTGTATAATACATTATTATACATTTGTTTTTCAGGCATAAGATGAAATTCCAACAAATATAGTGAACTATAATACTGAAAAATTGTACTTCAGAAATTAGATTTAAATTACTATAAAGTACAATAGTTAAACTTTTAATTATATTTTAAACATAAATATTGCCAGCTTAAATATTTCAGTTATTACAAAACTTAAGTATTCAGTATAATTATGCTGTACTGTAACATGAGGTTTTTTACCTTTCTATAATTTATCTGTAAGTGAATGATATTTAAGCAAAATTATCATTAACTGATTATTTAGGTTGGGAGCATAATCATTACTCAAGTGGAAACTGATTCTTGTGACTAAAATTGCTGTTTGCATATTGTATGTTGTATAAACTCCACACTGTGTAGAGTACTAATATGAGATCACTGTGTTAAATAACAATATGAACAGACCATTAAGAGAATTTCATTGCCAGTATGAATCTTGTATTTGATGTTGTATTCAATAATAAGTAAAAAAATTTAGTTTTCAGATAGTGGATCATCAAAGAGTGCAACTATGAGTAAGAATACTAATTAGCAATTTGATCACTTTTAGATCCATTTCTGTTGGAGACTAATATTCTTCACAACATTACATTTTGTTGTAACACTAACCTTTTGATTAACACATTATTTAAGGATTTATTTGATATTTTAGGTGATACATTTTTACTAAAGAAAATTGTAGCACTAAGATAATTCATCAAGACAGCTGATTAAAAAAAGTGCTAAAATAGCCTTTAATTGTACAATCTTTAAGTCGAAGACTGAGTGGCAGACTTGACTAGAAAGTGAATGAAATTTCTCATTTGATTACAATATTAGAAATTATTGGTTGTTTATTTCAACATTTGTGATCTATGTAACAAACAATGTTGCAATACTTTGTAATATTTACATGGTTAAATTGATCAAAACAGTTGCTTTCATGAAAAGATGTTTTTTCTATAATGTTGGTAGTTAACATACAACTTCTCTAGCTTATTGTTATTGAAACATTGTCAGAATTTTATTTTTTAAATATTTAATAATCTAGATGGACTGAATTTTATGTTTCTAAAATAATATGCAAGGGTAGAATTTTGACTTTACATATTTATAAATGTGTGAATACAATTAAAATTCTAAAGACAAGCTTGTTTACTAATAATAAAACTTTTTTTTTCTAGGAGCATGCAATTATTAAGGAAGAAAGAAATCTTACTGAAGAATTTAAACAGCTAGAGAAAAATGAGAGAGAATATTTCTCAGCATTATCATTAGCTGTTAGAGAAAGCCATGAGAAGGAACAGGCTCAAGCAGAGAGGATGAAGTACTGGTCAGTCATTGGTTCAGTTTGTGGAGCAGTAATTGGAATTTTAGGAACTAGCATAAATAACTGGCTCCGAATGAAAGAACTGAGAGGGTTGGTACAAGAAACTGCAGATCATAGTGACCTGGAGAAGTTGTTCATCAGTTTAAATGATGCACTAAAAACTCTGTATGCCCAAGTGACAGGCATTATTGAAGATCTTAAGATCCTTCTGCAACATATAAAAAGTTCAGAAACAAGTATTAAAAGTGAAGATGGTGCAGGTGGTGGTGAAATAATAGGTACTCATACTGACAACATGGCAACCAGATTGTATCAGATTCTCTCTGTACTTCAACATCAAGAAAAAGTTCCATTTGAAGATATAAAAGAAGTGAAAACTTTACTTGCAGCTCACATTGGACTAAAAGATTTTGGAGGAGACACATCACCTACTGCTGTTTATGTTGGTGAGGATGTAGAAAAATTGGTGAAAAATACAGAAAAGAACTTAGAGTGGAAAATTAAAATGAATTCTCTTACCACTGTTGCCTTGGTATATGGTATTTTTGCCATAACATTTCCCTTAATAACATACTTCTCAAAATGACCTTAGATGTAAATAACATGAATTTGGGAAGCATTTTATTTATAATAAGTGAAAGTAAATTATTTTCTACTTTACTTCTACTGAACAAATTTTGTAAGATAGAGCATAATAGTATACTATATCAAATTATTAAAATATTCTAAGAACTAGTGTAAAAACAGATATGAACTACTACATTTTTCTAGTAGGCCAACAGCAGATATCAGTTGAATATATGTACAAACAATAAGATAAATTATATAAAGAAAAGAAACTGTTGAGTTTGATTTAAAATTTATTTTTCATTTATTTCTTCCAGATTTAAGGTTTCATTCCTTATAAAATATTTAGAACAAGATGATGTTTTTCATCTCTGTATGCAATGTGAAACTTATAATACAAGAAAAGCATGTCACTTAAATATATAGTTTTTATATCAGTAAGCTCAAGATGTTTTAAATGCATAGAAGTATATTACTGTATACTATTACAAAGTTGATCAGATGTGTAAGAGTTAATGTTTAAAGTAAGCGCATCAATATTTGACCCTTCACTTATTATATTGAAATAAATAACATCTTTACTAACATGGAGGCCATGTAATTAAAATACGTAAAAATGTGTAAATGTAATTAATAAAATTTTTAACTTGCTATTTTTCCAAAAAGCATGCAATTTAATTGAGATAAGCTCCCCAGTGGCACAGCAGTATGTCTGTAGACTCACACTGCTAGAAACTGAGTTTTGATACCTGTGGTGGGCAGAATACAGATAGCCCATTGTATAGCTTTATGCCTAATTCCAAAAATAAACATAATTGAAAAAAAATATTTTTTTCACCAAATTTTTCATTACATAAAATGAATTAATTCTAATAAGAGTGATACAAACCATTTTGGTAATCAGAAACTAGAAATGTGAAGAAACAAAAATTAAACACATTTGTGTAAAAAAAGACTCAATAAAGCTGTTACTAATGAGGTTATGGACTCATTTTATCTTTACTACAAAAATCCCATTTATTTTCAAAACTAAATGAAAAGTAGAATTTAATTCTCATAAATATTTTATTTATATTATTTTTAATTTATGCTAAAAGGAGTTTAAAAGCTATATATATGTATGAGAGACTAATGATGAGTTAAGTTTTCCAAATTTGAAATTTGTTTGTTCCTGCATTATTTCTCACACTTGTAAGATAATCTCCATTTAATAAATAATGAAATGATTCCAGTTGGAAATTTAGATTCTGTAATTCAGTTTAATGGAAAAAGTTAAATACATATTTTAATATTATTTGATAAAGGTTTGACAGTTAATAGCTGTGATACATTTACTTCATCAATACATGTTGTGAAGACAGTTAAAGTATAGTAAAATATACATAGTTTGATTAAATAAAGAGATGTTAAGATTTAGAGACAGCTGTTTCATAGTGCTCATAACAACTGGTCACAGAATAGCGTGCCAAAACATGTTTTATAATTAAAGAGTTGATCGGTTTGTTTGTTTATCAGTTATGATGTTTAAGTAATTAGGATTTGCACAGAGCATTGAAAGGAGATCCTAAAATGTCTTTACAGGCCAAGGACCACCTTTTATAAAAATATAAGTAGACGAGGTGAGACCAATAACTTTTTTGTCACCTTGTTAATAAAAATTATAATAGTATGTACAGTACAATTATTGTGATGAATTCTGTGTGTATAATATATTAATGTTTATTTTTGTAGAGTATTAAAATAAGTATGATACTCTAATTTGAAATAACTACATGTACTAAGTGCTTAGTCTTCTCAGTAATGGCATGTACATTACATTGCTCCAGCAGGCTCTCTGGCAAGAGAGAGAGCTTGCTGCTTGAATACCAAAGTTTTTAAATACCTTATGTATTTGTATGTTTGCATAAAGGTAGAGACAATTATACTTTAACAGTTTATTTTATAAAACCAAAAATAAGTAGATAAACAAATTAATAAAAAAAAACAACTAGGTGTTGTGTTTGTCAGTGTAGTTTTTGCATAGTATAGACGTTAATTTTATGCCTGGTTTTTGAATAAATTTGGTATTAACTGGAATGTCATATTTTGTTGCTAGTTTTTGCCAAATGTTGGTTATTTTTCTGCTGATGTCGGGAATATATGGTATGCTGCAGTATATGGTTTCATGATTTTTCATGGGATATATTTACTTTTGTTAGTTGATTTTGTTTTTTAAATAACTGTGTGCGTGTAATGTTTTCTAAGGTAGGTAGAGGAAACTTGTTGATGTTGATGAAGTATTGTTTTATTTTGTATAATTTGTCATTTATTTTATCTGGTGAGCATAGTTTTATGGCTGTGTTTATTTGGTTTCTTAGTATGTCGAGTTTTTGGTTTGTTTCATGTGCTGAATACCAAGGAATGTATAGTACAGTATGGGTGATTTTTCAGTGGATTCCTGTTTTAAATTGTGTATTGGTTCTTGTAATTTTGGAAAATGGAAACCAGATTAAAAAAACACATAAAGTCACCTTCACATGTTTTCGAACACTGCAAATCAAATAAACACAACATAACCATAGAAAACACCTAAACTAAAAAAAGAAACAAACATAAACAAATGCAAAATTAAAGAAGCCTTACTTATACAACAACTCAAGCTCAAAATAAACCAATACAAAGGAACACCTTCATACCTATATTAATAAATATATTCAAACATCTGAGCACGCCCTATACATTCCTACACTCCGTTACACAACCCCCTTTAAACGTGTGGTCAGTTACCTCTTTCTTTCTTTGTGAACCTGACGATGACCGAAGAAGGTCGAAACGTTGTTTGCTCCTCTATTAGTGCCTTCTCCACCCATTCCAGCCTTTTTAAATATATAATTTGAGATTTCATGTTCTTGTAAAAATCAATTAAAGAATTAACCACCTTGAATGTAAAGTATGCCTGCATGTGCTAACCTTGCAAAACTGATGAAAGAAGTGAAAAAGGCTGCAATAACTTCTTAACCAAGTAAAATGCAGAGAGATGCTCAAAATGTGATGAAATATTCTGAATTTCATTTGCTTTTACTTTCATGTCTTTATCCCAATTCCAGTTTGTAACATCAGGATCAAAGGTTCCATCAGGTGCAGCCAGGTGGTTAGAGTGTTTGACTTGCAATTTGAAGGTCACAGGATCAAATCCCTGTCATACCAAACATGCTCACCCATTCAGCCTTGGGGGTGTTATAATGTAATGATCGATCCCAATATTCATTGGCAAAATAGTAGTCCAAGATTTAACAGTGGGTGTTGATGACTAGTTGTCTTCTCTCCAGTCTTACACCACTAAATTAGGGTTTGTTTGTTTTGGAATTTTGCACAAAGCTACTCGAGGACTATCTATGCTAGCCGTCCCTAATTTAGCAGTGTAAGACTAGAGGGAAGGCAGCTAGTCATCACCACCCACTGCCAACTCTTGGGCTACTCTTTTACCAACAAATGGTGGGATTGACTATCACATTATAATGCCCCCATGGCTGAAAGGGCGAGTATGTTTGGCGCGACGGGGATGAGAACCCGCAACCCTCAGGTTATGAGTCGCACGCCTTAACACGTTGGTAAAAGAGTAGCCCAAGAGTTAGCAGTGGGTGGTGATGACTAGCTGCCTTCCCTCTAGTCTTACACTGCTAAATTAGGGATGGCTTGCACAGATAGCCCTCGAGTAACTTTGTGCAAAATTCAAAAACAAACAAACAAACAAGAAGCCAACTTTTATTGCATCTTGGACAATACTTTTATGTCCTTCAACTCCATTTATGCTATAGATTGAGGCTGTTATGTCATTAGCCTGTCATTTGCAATCACCAATATTAATGGAATGCTTTATTAAAGTTCCCTTTATTTTTTCAGGAATGACTACACCTGTTATTTATTTTAAGAGGTTTAAAGTCAATCAGTATTTTACAAAGTATAGGATTTTCACCTGATTTTCTCAAATTGGTAAAGGAGAAGCAGACTGAGAATTTCTTTGTTATGTGAGGTGACTATTTGCCATTATGGGAAAATATGGACAACTGTTTAAATTGTCTAATAATTTTTCATCAGTTCTGCTCTCATTGCAGTCTTTCATTTTGGATATCAGTATGTGTGTGTATGTATATATATTGCATTTTTTGGGCATGAAGTAAAATTATTCTTTTAACCCTTTCACCATGTGACACAAATTCATGATCTGGTCTGTGATGCTTTTTGATCAGTCATACGAATTAATTAATTTGGACTAAAAATGTTTTGTAGATTTGTTAATTAGATGATGCTCATGACTATGACATTTACAAAATCTGAAAATTACACCTGCTATGTTTTGAGCATCATAAATGATTGATTGTCATGATTGCTCAACATTTAAGAGTGTTGCATCATCATTATCACTTGTACAATATTTGTCTTTATAATAGTGTGAAGGAACAATTATACTCTTATACATCCCATAAGAACCATGTAGTCTAAATGGCACCCTTAATTTCATAAAATCCATTTTTAATATATTGGCTTTGGGTTTTATATATGATACTCAAGTGTCAGTCAAATCACCCAAGTGTCAGTTGCGATACCCAAAACAGTGAAAACATCTTTTCCATTGAATAATCGTAAGACAACAATAACATTTCCCTCATTTGAAAAAACAGCATCTATAACACTTGGAAAAATTTTAAAATTCATTTTCATATTTAATTTATTTAATTCATATACAGTAAAACTTTGATTAACTGGCACTGTGCCATTAAGGGCAGGCCTTTTCAGTTTGTAACAAATATAAATCTTACAGTAATAGCCACATTGGTATTCCAGAGTAAAAACTGTCTTTAGTCTTTATCAATATATAGGCAGTCAATAAAGTTGACAGTTACTTTTGTCTTCCTGTATGGTACACTGATAAATTTCAAATACATTCAAAGTTTATTGGATCAGCTCCAAACAATGCACTATAATGAAAGTTTTCAAAGATTCAAAATGCAATATTATTATTCCTGTTTGAAACACTAGAATACATAAACTGGTAAATTCCACATTTTGTTTTTGGAGAAGTACTCAAATTGGCTTATTTCAATGTACATGCTTTGTTGGACTTGATAGAATAGTATTACTGTATCATATAAATGGGCTAATGATGCAAGCAGTAATTTGTTGCTTTTATTTCTGACACACTACATTACCTCCTCTCACATAAATAGCCATTATTGTTCAGTTCTGCTCTCTGCATGCAAAAAAAATAAACATGCCTTTCATTGGAAATTATGCATTTAAATGTCTTTCTTGCAAACTTTTGCGTGACTATCCTCCTGCAATGAAAGTGTCACATGCTCTCATTACCCTTGTGATTCCCTCTTTTCAATTCTACTAGACTATCACTTCTTAGTTGGCAGTTGGTGCTAATTTCAAATACTTTAATATTTTTTCCTATCGTTTCATTAATTTATCTTTCCAAGTTTATTATACAATAGTATTACTTGTAACTTGTTGCTTTATTCTGAAGTGAAATTATATTCCTACCAGGTTACAGAACATATTATTTTCTGCCAATACACTTGTGTTTTGTTCATTTTTCATTATTAATTTTCCATTACTACTTTCGAGGTTCTGTGCTCTATTATCAGCACATTACACAGGCTTCAGGTCATGGTACTGTGCTGGAAGATTTTCAGTGTTACATCCATTGGTATTGATCATCCTATGAACTGATCCTCTTCAGGGCTCATCTCGAGTATGGGGCCCATGAATTTGCACTAAGTTCACCAATTTTAGTAATATGAGTTGTTACACTGTTATGGTTTTTGAATACTTCAATTGTTTATGTTATTATCTATCATTAGTTGTGTTCCATAGCATAAGTTTCATTAGATTGGTTCATATTCAAGTTCAGGTTAGCAATTACCTTTAGGTGTATTTTCTACTATTCCATTCATTTAGGCTTGTCATAGTCATTGTTTTTGGATTACCTGTAATTCATCTCATTGATATGTCTATCATAAATTTTATTGTATTGTTTTTCTTCCTATTCACTTGGTTTGTGGGGAACTCTTGAGCTAGGGTCCACACAGATTTATCCCAATATTGTACATAATGTTCACTTAAGTACTTTGTAATATTCTTTGTTACGTATTGCTTAATTTGGTTTTCTAAGTGTTTATTTTTGGTCACTGGTATTTCCATAATTCTATCAACATGTTATTCAGTAAGTAGATTATATATCTTGTTTGATTAGGCTTAATAAGTGCATGTTATATTCAGTTTCACCATGGTTCGTTTTCTGGGTTTATTAATGCTTAAATTGTCCATTCTTCAACCATAACATCTCACCCATATGTTTATTTCATTACACAATTTCTGACCATTACATTTGTTTAATTTATTCTTTATACTTTTTATCTTTCATTTCTTTTTACTTCTTACCATTTATTTTATTTGTGAGGGCTCCTGGGACCCACCCTACCTACTCCTAATACTGCTCATCTTCCTCTTGTGATAGTGGAACCCAATTTCTGATGACCTAGATTTTGTAAATCTTTGTCCACCTTCACAACAAGTGCATTCCAGGCCTCTACTGCAGGATGTGTCAAGGTAGTTTAAGTTAGTTTTTGATGCTTCCTCCTCTTACTCCACTTTTTCTTGTATTTTCCTTCCACCCTTTCCCATTGGGTTTAGATTGTGATTTGATTAGCCTTTTTTTCATTGTGTGCTTGTTCCCATCCTGATGTTTTCACTTGTAACCTGCACCACCCTTTTTAACCTACGTGTCTACCTTGCTATTGGTTGGAGATATTTCGTCTGTCGAGGAATGGGACTATATCTCATATATTTGTCTTCAATTCTCTGCTTTGATTATCTGTTTCTTTTCTTGTCATGATACCATCATTCACCTGTTGCCACCCTTCACTCTTTTATGAGACTGCAACTGGATAAGTTACCTTTTCTTATATACCTCTTCTTTTTCAGGGGCATGTCCCTCTTTTTCTTACTGGATTCCACTCTGTGGAAAGTAGTGTCTGACTAGGTATTCTTTAACCTATAAAATTTGCAGTGTTATCCTCACAATGTAATTGCTCCATAAATATGCCTGTTCCAGACTGTACCACCCATGGACAACATGAGTAAAAAGCAGAGAGAGTTTGATGGCAATACCTGCTATGTGGAGTATTGAATAAATTGGTATGGTCTGCTTTTAAAAATAGTTTCATGATCAACCATTGCAATGCCTCAGGTGTTGACTTTCTCCAGACTCTCCATCACATTTTACTTCCCTTTTTTTCTAGTGGAGTTTTGGAGTCCTTACCACTTTCTAGTTCCAAACTGCTGGGGTGGTGAACCATAGAAGTATCTTCCTGAAGGGTTTAAGTAAAGAAATGCAGAGTATAATGGTGGTGTTCTACTGATGTAGATGACTTGAAATTTTCAATTATAAAGTATACAAAGGCCAAAGGAGTGAGACATCAAATTGCAATTCACTTCTTAGATTTGGATCTCTCATCCTACCTCCATGAGTATGTCAGTTCCCAGTGGCTGGGTTTTGAATTTATAGTAGAACCAATCAACATACAGTCACGTGAAAAAGTTAGGACACCCTATGAAAGCCTGTGTATTTTTGTAACATTTTGGGATACATAGATAGTTAATCTCAAGTTTAACAATGCTGAGAGATTATAGGAATATAACTAAACAATTAAAACTAAAGAAAAGACTTTTCAAGATCTTCTGTAAATGTAAATCTACAAAATTGCATATTCTAACTGAGGAAAAAGTTAGGACACCCCCCACATTTATTCCCACTTAAAATGGCTCAACTCACACACAGGTGTATCACACCACGTGCACATGATTAGAAGATCGTTACTCAGCATTTTGAATGAGGCTTGCCCTATTTAAACCTCAGACATTTAATTTGGTGTGCTCCTGACTGTTGAAGTGAAAGTGAGCACCATGGTGAGAACAAAAGAACTGTCTGAGGCCTTCAGAAAGAAAATTGTAGCAGCTTATGAGTCTGGTAAAGGATTTAAAAAGATCCCAAAAGATTTTGAAATCAGCCATTCCACTGTCCGGAAAATAGTCAACAAGTGGAGGGCTTTCAAAACAACTGCCAACATGTCCAGGTCTGGTCGTCCAAGCAAGTTCACCCTGAGAGCAGACTGCAAGATGCTAAAAGAGGTCCCCAAACATCCTTACATGTCATCACAGGACCTACAGCAGGCTCTGGCTACTGTTGATGTGAAAGTGCATGCCTCTACAATCAGAAAGAGACTGCACAAGTTTAACTTGCATGGGAGGTGTGCAATGAGGAAACCTTTGCTCTCTAAGAGAAACATCAAGGTTTACTTTACTTCATTAAGCATACTTTGAAGTTTCAAATAACATGTAAATAAATACCCTGTTTTAAGTAAAGACAAAATGTTGTTGAATAATTAAAAAATAGAGGTTTTATAATATTTGATATTAAAATTATTATTGCCAACTTTGGTTAATGTAAACTGAAGTTTATTATGAGATACTTTTAAACTTAATAAAATTATGACCTCTGAACTGTAACTTTATGAGCTCGGTATTTTTCTGTTACAACTTCATCAGGATCTATCGATATCCTACAAGTTCTATAATCTAGTTAAAGCTAAATTGTTTTCAATTCAATCATGAGATGGAGAGATAAGCTGAAAGTCTGCACTTGAAAAAAACCTGAGTTATTTAATGAGGTGCTATTCCGCGGATAAAAATTCTAATGACCTTTTCCAACTGTTGATGAATTAACATTGAACTTTCGTTTCACTTTCTTCACAGCTAAAGTTTTCTTGATCTTTACATATAGTTCTTTTGTTGTTGGAACTATATGCCATTTTACAGTATTTTCATCTCTAGTTTCCCTACATTTTTAGTGCAGACGTATGAAAAATACCAGATTTAGGTTCTATTATCATCATTGATTTTAAATCTACATGCACTGCAAGTTATAAGTAATTTGATTTTAAAATATTTCGAACTTGCTTCACAAAACATAAATGTCTTTACAAGTAAAAGAGATAACTTAGAAAAACAGTATTGTATCGCGTATCTCACTTCACGATAGGTGTATCTTCCATTTAAGAAACATTTTAAAATGTTGGGAATGGCAGATGAGAAACGTTTCTTAACAATACATTTTTCAAATTCACTATTCCATTATGAAATTAATGATAGTTACTGGCAATACAATAAACTCTATTATATAAGATATTTATCATATTGACCTTATAGTTTGCTGGTATAAAACTGTCAACATGACTATACAATCTCGTATGCATTGGTTTATGAGATGTTTCTATTTCCAAGCCATGACTAAGTTTGTTAATATTCATATTCCCCACCAACAACAAGTTAACCACAAAAGAAAGGTTTGTAATCTTAAGTAGACAGAAAATTATATCTAAATTTCTATTCTTTCTACTTGTATTTTCTAGTAAATTATTCATAAGCTATCGCTGTGTTTTTATAATAATGTCTACTGATATTAAATTTTTATTATAAATCTTTACTATAAGGAAATTTAGTGTCAATTTTAGGCTTTTATGTTCATTCAGCGACTTAAAATGTAATTTATGGTTTTGTATCTTAAGATATTATACACTGACTTGGAGTATTTTTAAAGTATAATTATAATATATCTACATTATGATACCCACAACAGAAGAAAAACGTTATTAAGTACATTCATTATCAATATAAAAATCAAGGAATTTCTCCAAACATGTCTGTGTCTAAGAAAAATCATAACGAGCCAGGGGATTTTTTTGTGTGGGGGGTCGACTAAGTAACAGTGACTTAAACCCGACCCCAAGTAAACTTTTCCTTGTTACTGTAATGTAAATTTCATGGAATGAATTTAGAAACAAATAAAAGAAACATATATGACTATGAACTCTCATTTATTGATTTTATTCTAAAATATCAAGTTACAAGTAATCTTACAGCACTATACTGAATCACACTACATAGTTCATGTGACAATGAACTTTCATATATTTCTAAATAACATGTTACAAGTAGACATACCGCACTTAGGCCTTTAGCAGTATATCGGATCAAGTACAAAACATATTAACATGAACTCTTTAACACCATAGTACATATAACCATGTACTCTCATTTATTCCAAAACATTTTTGAGAGGAAGTAAGTGACCGCCTAGTGGGTTGATCTAGCCAATACTATAAAGTCACTAGGTCTGAGGTAGATTTAGTAACGGTGAGACAGTAGCTCCTTGTTCCTGGGGAAATCCCGCTCAGTGGTCTACATAATCAAAAATATTCTAATTGAGATGATCAGTACTTTATATTTCTGATTTCCCATTAACCTACACAATTTTGGTATGGCCAGTGGGGGATGCATCCCCCTCTCTGTATCCATCCCTGCAACGAGCTATCAATACTAGAGCAGGAAATAAGACAGGAAATAAAGAACAGCCACAAGAACTGTGTGTGGAATAAGATAAAAAACAATAAGGTGTGTGTGAAGATATGAGAGGCAAGTAATTGACAACAATATCAAATAAAGCATTAAAAAAAGTCCTATAAAACTGGCATACAATTGTGGTGGTACCAATCTGAAAATAAGGAAGTAACCTAGATTGCAACACTTACAGAAACATTTCTCTCATTAGTCATTTAATAAGATGTATGCAAAAACCCTAAAACAATGGACAAAGTAGGTAAATGAACTACTTTTAAGCAAGGCACGTTTTGGTTTTAAGAAAGTTTCTAGTATAACAATAAGAGACAAAATAAGAAATATAAGGGTCAGAACAATGTTTGAAACAGCTGCAATCAGTAAAAATATTGAAAAACAAAGAACTAAATATATTGGCTACACGGTAAGAAAGGAGCCCGACCAGCCAGTAGTACTTGCATATTATGAATGGTAATTGGCATAGTGAGTGAGGCAAGTTGTATATATTTATTATTAAAGGTTATTGTATAGTCGATGCTGTTTTAGCTTCATCAGCATGAAAAGAAATGGAATTCTCTTAGAGTACCTAAAGTTATTCTGGATACGGAACACTGAGACGAAACTACTAAAACTTTTGTGAATTTCGCTTGTAGTTTTGTAAATCTAGATAGAACAACACGCAAGTTTCAGATCTAAGCTACGTTCAAGCATTAAGAATCAGACATTACGTAAGGGTAGAAAACTCATAAATAGAATAACCATTACAATCTGTGTCAGGACAAACAGTGAAGAGAGTCAAGAACAAAGGATAGTCTATTAATCAGTAGACTCAAATAGGCATTGAATTAACGAAACAGTGTAGTTTATTTATTTTTTGTATTTACACATGCAACCACACCTTTCGGTCTCATAACAAGTGCCAATTTTGTCAAGTTTGCACAACAAAATGTAAATTGAACTTTCGAAGCGCCCTTGTTTCACTGGAGTTTGTCTGAGTAATATGTCTTGTGATGTTGAGAGTGGTGAGTTTCCTGACCTACAAATAATGATAGCATAGCAGATAGTATGACTGTAACCGATGGTAGTTTATTATGATAATACACGTGTTTTACTTTTTCTCCATTGTGTGTTTCTTATACAGTGTCTGTAGATTAGTATATACTGTAGCTAACTATACAAAATATGGCCTAGGTTTTGTGAGCCATAGTGGAAGGATATATTCCTGTTACATTTCTTTTGTGATGTTTTTTATTTTGTACAACATGAGCTCGAAGAAATAGTTCCAGGTTGTCACAAACTTACCAGTGTAATTTATACTGAAAATGTTTCGTTTTAATGTAATTGTTATAAGGATGATCTTACTTAGTTCAGTGCTTTGACTTCTGTGGTAGACGGGTTGTATCTGTTGATAAATATAACCTTAAACATTAAGAGCAATTATTTATTTAACATCGACCTGTTACTTGGAAGATCGTTCTGAAGAAGTGGAGAGACTGGGATATCAGATATATTTAAATTATAATAGTTAGGATTGAATGTTGGATACACTTGCTAACTTCTTCATAGATTAGTATTACGATATTAGACCCACTAATTAATTTACGACTAGCAATATAAGGGTAGCGGGTTTGAATTCCTTCACCGAATATGCTCGTCCTGTCTGTAATGGTGGTATTATAATATGACGACCAATCTCGCTAATCGTTTCTAACAAAAGTATACCAAGACTTAGAAGTGGTAAGTGTTGACGAACTGCCTTCCCTCTAGTCGGTTATTGCTAAATTAGGAATGGATTGTGCAGATAGCCATCGTTTCGCTCTGTGTGAAACTCAAATCAAATCTACGCATTCAATTCATCATGCCAAATCTAGGCACTCGGAAAACTTCTAGGTATCTTATATCACTGCCACTAATACTCTAGGTGCAGTATATGACCGTTTCTAATACATGATTAACTTCACAGTTCACAATAGACTTCTGGAACGTAACCCAATAAATAGTCTTTAATTCTCTCCATAGTCTACTTAACATTTGAGTGTACAAATTCTGGAAGACTATGGAAATGATAGAGCGCCTCTAACTATAGAGACTGTTAGAAGAATCAAATGTAGTTTAATTTTCTCTTCTCTGGTATTTATTTATTTCTGACATAATAAGAGTTCTCACCAACATAGTGAATCCCATTATGCCTAATATATATTCGTCTTGGCAAAACAGAGCCACTGTCTGCGATATGGTCATTCTGTACCATTTCTGGTCCACTGTATAATTGTCTTAAGACTGATATCTTTTACATGACTATCTGACAACTGAATGTTGTACCACATCAATTATTTTAGATCTGTCTTTGTTTAACCTTGAATTCTTCTCTGTTGAATTTTATGGTGGTTGTCATTATTATTTTCACTCTATTTATAGTGTTTGCATTCATTGGTAAATGCAAAGTCTTCAGAATAATACATCGACCTTTCCATGTTTCTTTATATCAATTGCATACTCATGAAATTCCTGAAGCCATCTTGTTATCTGACTTTCAGAAATTTACCAGCTTATTTAATGTTACACGAACTGTTCATCAAACATCACGAGCTTCTTTCCATGATGTACAATTTTCCTCTTTTGTAGCATTCATTACCTGTCTTACTTTATGTTGTATTTTATAACATTGTTCCCACCGGCATCTGTATCTCACAGATGAAAATAGCAAATTAAACTTTTGGTTGATCCTACTTCGCAGCCCACAAAGTTTGGGATTTGGAAATCACTTAGGTCCCAAGAAACCAAGAGAATATGAGAAATCTCTGGTGAATTATATGTAATTTTAGCACGAAATATTCACATTATTTCATTACATATCAGTTAACATGCAAATTCTTCATTGCATGAAATATTTATTTACTGCATACAATTATTTATAATTGAAATTATTAGACTAATTGCATACAATCTAACACACTCATGAGATATAAAGGCAATATTTGTACAGGACAGCTTTCCTAGGAGAGCTTGCTCCAAATAATTTTGAAATACACATATGGAAGGTTATGTAGATGAGGCTCTACCTATGTCCTACTATGTTTTTCCAATGTGGATTTCTTATGTATGAGTGTCTGACATTTCACAGTTGCACGATTCCACCCCTTCATGTATTGTATCTTTTGAGAATAAAAATAGATACCGAATCTTCGACATTTAATAAATTTGAGATATGCTTTTATTTGTAACAAAAATCCTTAATTATTGAAATATTTTCAAGAATTATACAGTACATCTATTTTCGCTACTTCCATCGGATCACATCTGCTTAACTTATCCACTATCTGAATTGTTTCACACATAAAACAAATTTACAGTTAGAGATAAAATTTCTATTCTAATTAATCCTAAAAAACTGGATAAGAAAAGTGCACCACTCAAGTTGAATGCTGAAGAGTTTAAGGCATTCCTTTTGTTGATCCTTTTCTGTTGTACCACATTGTACTTTAAGGACTTTGTACATTCATGAGGCTTTAGGCACCATCAGCTTCAAAGGTTATTTTGTAATTGATTTGCTTTCATTACTAAGACAGTTAATAAGGAGCCTACTACATCGATTTTTGTTTAGCATGAACAGATAAACAGAAAAGGAAATCTTAGACTGAACATACTAGTATTCTTATTTGCCTCCGATCTCAGCAACCACTACCACATTTTTTTATCACCAAATGTGAACAAATTTGGTAGATAGCTAGTTTAACAATAGGAATGGTGGAAATCCCCAAATAACAGCCAGTTCTCATCCTTGGTATTCATTATGACTTGATCTTCAAGAATCAGAAATGTAAATACAATAGTTTCTTCAGGTTATGTACTGATTGTTCACAATCATCAGTCCAGCATGACTTGCTTAGTTTTTCGAGTACTTTGTGTTAAATACAAACTTTGTTAAGAAACAATTTTACTAAACAACCAATGTGAGAACACAACCCAAGAAAACACATCTCGTACGCGTTTTATGCTGTTTGCCAATTCTGAAGAGACGAGGTTGAAGTTCTTTTCCCTCAACCAATATAGAATATTTCTTAGTTATTCACATGCACCAAGGGTATTCATATGCTTAATTATGTTATCCGAGTAGAAGAGTACGACTCTACAGGATAGTCTGGATGAAATAAACTCAATTAGCTATTGTGATATAACAGATGCTTGGTTTGTTCCAGATGGTAACACATTAGATTACCACAGCCAAGTTTTGCCGTAATATCAGTTTTCTATATTTCCTTTGCCATCTTGTACTAGCCAGTATTTAATCTTCAGATTCAATTCTAAAAACCACTTTATTCCAGATAAGACATACGAAGAAGAGTCTGTCCATGGTATTGGGTATACATCCTTGTTTGTTCACTCCTGATAGTCTATATGAACATTTGAATATATCCTTCTTATTCACAAGTACAACGGCTGATGTACATAACTCTGTATATCCGTTGTTATTCTTTGTATTTTCTTGAGATTCTCAGACTCTTTTGCAACTGGAAGTCGTCTGGTCAACTATCGTGTTGAGGTTAAACTTCCAGTATACATTATATGAAATATTTCATTTCAATGGCCCAATTGACACGGCTTTTATCAGTAAGCCCACAATAACTCTAATACTACATAGAGATGGTAAGCTCTTTTCATGCAAATAATAAGTAATGATCTTCCCATATTCCTTTACTAAGGTGACTACCCCTGTGTTCGTTATGTAAAAATATAATATACACAGTTTCACATTTTTCAAAATCATATTGCGAATTGACTAGAATTTCAAAATCTGTTGTGTTCATGGCCCTAATGAAGCCATTTCAGACCTACAACTGTTTTACCACCCAATAATCCTACAGAAGTAACTGAAATGTTTGGTTCTAATATGTTCTGTTATTATGGCTGTTCTTAATTTCCGAAAACGTTCAGAACATTTTTTATTTAAACAGGCTAATAAATAAAATAAAACTTCCTTGTTCATTTTTACTCTACATTATATTTAACTGTATCTTATTTATTTGTTAATTATGGCATACTTATGAAAAGAAAGAGTGATGCATAAGACATTCATTTGGCGAAAATAAGAGTATTCTGAAAACGTCACTGTTTAAACTTAAGCGAGCCTGAGAAGCCGTTTTGGTTTACTTTTGATGTTTAAACAACATGTTATACTCAACTCATTACTGAACTTTCATTTCAGTATTATGACATTTTAATTATTTCAAACGAATGTTTTAATGTCTTTATCACTTTATATATATATAACAGGACACTTTATATATATAATAGGATACTTTATTGACTTTTAGTTTTGTCCGCTTGCACATGACAGACACAAGAAGACGGGAACTTGAAGAGTTTCATGAAAGGACATTTTTCTGAGAGGTTTAGATCAAAAGTGATCAAGAGTTGATAGCTGTACCTCTGAATACACCGAGAGTTTTTGCCACAGTCCGCCATGTTCTTGCAGATATTACCTGGAGACCTGTCAAACAGATATCAGTAAATAATTTTCAATAACTTTAGTTATCAATGTACTAAAAATAGAAATACCTGCTCACTGATGATATTTTAATATGTTAATAATTTAAAGGCTACTTGGTTTGGGTTTGTTTTGAACTTCGCGCAAAGCTATTCGAGGGCTATCTGCGCTAGCCGTCCCTAATTTTGCAGTGAAAGACCAGAGGGACGGCAGCTTGTTATCACCACCCACCGCCAACTCTTGGGCTACTTTTTTAGAAACGAATAGTGGGATTGACTGTCACGTTATAACGCCTCCACGGCTGAAAGGGTGAGCATGTTTGGTGCGACGGGGATTCAAACCCGTGACTCTCAGATGACAAGTCGAACGCCTTAACCCACCTGCCCATGCCAGGCCAAAGGTTACTTGAAATATGTGCAATAAAAATAGTGTGATCCCAATTATTTATACAAATATATTATGAATTTTAGTTAAATAATTTGGTTCGGCATGGCCAAGTGGTTAAGACACTCGACTCGTAATCTGAGGGTCACGGGTTTGAGTTCATGTCACATCAAAGATGCTCGATCTTTCAGCCGTGGAGATGTTAATATGTAACCATTAATCCCACTATTCGTTGGTGAAAGAGTAGCCTATGAGTTGGTGGTGGCTGGTGATGACTAGCTGCCTTCACCCTAGTTTTACATTGCTAAATTACGGATGGCTAGGCAGATAGCCCTCGTGTAGCTTTGAGCGAAATGACGAAAACAAACAAATAAATAGTTTATTCGTATTAAATGCATAACATTACAAATTATAATAATCAAACTACACAAATTTATTTCATGCCATTAAAAGATAAACACAATTCATGATGGATCTGTCACAATAAATATTTATTCAGACCCGTCATTGTCGTTCTTCTTGTTGTCGTTAAGTTACGTCAGTAAAAAAAGGCGCAAACGTAAATCTGTACAAATATATTAAAAGGAAACAAAAGTTTATTGTACACAATATATAGTTAAAAGTGATGCAATTTTCAACCTCAAAATAGAATAAAACATTTAATATCATAGTATTATTGTCGTTAGCTAACAACAGACCTATTAATGTAAAATCAGCCGTTGCACTTATGGCCATACGTTATTTTACAGATTCTATCAAATACGGTAACATAGAGCTCTTGGAGATGGAGTATACAGATAACAGAAATTATTTCTAAGTTCAAACAAATCCGAGAAAGAATTAAAATTAAACTACAGTATTTTTAGTGAAATAGTTGGTAGTTAGTAATGACAATACATATATACAAATTTAAGTCTAAGTTAAGAATATTAAAGAATATAGTGTACTTATCAGTACAATGGAGAAAAAATAATGAGGAAAAAAAACGCACAAAGTAAACCAATCACAGCACGTATTACAAAGTTAGCTTTGTTGAGGGTGTAACGATCATATACTGCTATTTAGCAGTATTATTATCTCTCTTTTTCTACCGTTCTCAACCTACCTACATAGTTCTGTTGGAATTCTTTGTGGATACTGTTTTGTCTGAACCACAATGAACCATTTTCCACTTGTATCCCGTGCCAGCCCTGGTTGAATCATGCGGTGAATGCTTTTACAGAGCGACTCCTTATGGTATAAATCACTTGCCCACGACCACGGCTGCCGGCTTCGTCTTCCTTTGTCCTGTCTGGTGAAGTTATAGAAGTAGGAAAACGGCTTATTGTTTCTCAGCTCTTCCATGTTGTCAGGCACCTCCACGTACATCCGGCTAATTTCGTCTTCACACTGCCCAACTAGGCTTTCTATTTGATTACTGACCAGAAAGGTACTTTAAGAATAAAGTCTGAAACTCAACATGTATTCATAAGATCTTAAATTTCCACTTAATTTTACACATAACAATTGTAAACATACCGTTAAACAAGAGGATTTCTGTTCAATGGCTTACTCAGTTTTTACCTTATCAAACAATACCGACTAACATGGCGTGGTTGTAGTTTAAACACATCCAATTAATCTTCTTTCATTGAGAGAAAATGTTTGAGAATTTTGAGTTTGGTTTAATTTTCATAGTCTTCTGATCTTCTGTGTTTAATGACAGCGATATGAAACAAAGTTAACTGCATTACGCAACCAAATCATGGCTAAATACATTTCATCAACTCATTCAAGTGAATGTAAAGAATTTTTTTCTTAAGAGGAAAAATTTTGAACTGATCATAGAATAAGTATTGTTTTCCATTGTGAACTTGATATGTTTCGTATCAGATCCCTTTTTATAGCATCTAAATAAAATTACAATGTAGAGATAATCAGCTACAAAATCGTTGGCCCGGCATGACCTGGTGGGTTCAGGCATTCTACTTGTAATCCGAGGGTCGCGGGTTCGAATCGCCGTCACGACAAACATACTCGCCCTTTTAGCCATGGTGGCGTTATAAAGTAAAGGTTAATCTCACTCTTCATTGGGAAAAGAGAAGCCCAAAAGTTGGCGGTGGGTGGTGATGACTAGCTGCCTTCCCTCTACCTTAATACTGCTAAATTAGGAACGGCTAGCGCAGATAACCCTCGTGTAGCTTTGTGCAGTCATATCTCATTATATTCATATAACTGATTAAAATATGAAAATGATAATATATTTTTTGTATTATATCTAATAATGAAGTATCTAAAACTGTTTAAATTCGAATAAATAACACAGGCTTCACGTTATCTTCGATTTATTTTAATAAAATAAAAATGTTCAGCTATGCAAAATACACTACAACTGTAAGTTACGAGTTACTTCTCTTTAAAAGTCCACAAATTGTGGTTTTGAAAAACTTCTACAATGTTTGTTATCTGAATAGTTGATTCTCTACATTACTTGTTTTTCTATAAAATAAAATAAATGTATCATTTCTTAGTCCCTCCCACTAGTACAGGGCTATGTCTACGGATTTACAACGCTAAAATCAGGGGTTCGATTCCCCTGGATGGGCTCAGCAGATAGCCTTATGTGGCTTTGCAATAAAAAAACACAAACACAATCATTTTTTCCGAATTTAGTCATTTCTGTTAATATACGAATATATGGCTGCGGGTGTCAGTTGTCCAGGGGCAGTTTTCCTACGTAGCAGTTGTTCAGGGAGAAATTGCCCGGGGTGACAGTTGTCCTACAACCCTATTGAATAATGGTGAGAGTGATAAAACAAGTGATCCATTTAAATGGCTTTTGCCCCCACCCCATTCGGGGAAACTATAAAGTTTAAAAAATAACTGTTAAGCTATTATTTCAAAAATGAAAGTTGGCTAACAGAAATAATTCTTTTTATCCACAATTCCTGTTGCCTGGAATTAACATTCGTGATTTATAACAAAACTGGGGTTCTAATATGAATCACTAACTGTGAAATGAAGACTTAACCTGAAACTGTGTTGTATTAGGTTCTAAGTATATCAGTCGAGTATAACAGTACTTAAAAAGTCTTGTTTACAGTATAAACATTTAAGTTCAGTATCCCCTATACAAAAACGTAGGACCGGCATGGCCAGGTGGGTAAAGGCGTTCGACTCGAAATCTGAGGGTCGTAGGTTCGAATCCCACTCGCACTAAAGATGTTCGCCATTTTAGATAGCTAGCACAGATAGCCCGCGAGTAACTTTGTCCAAAATTCAAACATAAAAACGTAAGTTCGGTATTTCCAGTATAAACACTTCAGTTCAGTATCCCCTTTCCTGTCATCGACACTTCAGTTCAGTATCCCCTTTCCTGTCATCGACAGTTGTCCAGTATAAACACTTCAGTTCAGTATCCCCTTTCCTGTCATCGACAGTGGCGTATAAAAAAACTAGGATCAAAGAACTTACAGGAAACAAACGGAAGGCCAGAACGATTCTTCAGTTCGAAAATATGTGGGTCAGTTGGTTATATTACTTCAATGATACTATTCCTAGTCACGTTGTCGAAATAAAAATAGTAGAAATAGGACAAGATAAACAATTGCAGAAGTCGGTTGATATTTCTAGAAGCTTATATTCAGTTTAAGAAACGTGATTATTTTACAAGACGAATGTAAAATAAACATAGTATAGTGAAATGTTCTATTTCGTCAAGCCTGAGAAACAAAGGGATTTTCAAAGCCATAAAATCCTAGTATGTTTCTTGGAGCTGTACTCTCCATTAGTACTATAACGTCTTTTACTTACTTGTCTAAAGTAATATATTTTTAAAGTTCAGCATTTACTATAGTTTCCTTCGAAGTCGTTTTCCAAATTACATTTTTTTATATGTTTCACAGTGAAAGTTTTTATACCAATCATGAAAGTTTAGAATAATTCGTTTCAAATAGGTTTCTCCCAAAGCTTACAATTTTGGAACATTTCTGAGACGTAATAATATTTTGACAACCGTCGTCTTAGTACTCTAATCTGGTGTAATAATCTTTTCAAAACTGTCATTCTAGTACATTTCTCAAAACTAACGACCTTTTCACAACTGACATTAAGTTGCATTTCTCAGGAGTAATAACTTTTTGATAAGTGTTATCTTAGCACATTTTTAAGCATCAAAATTCTTCTGAGCCCAACAAACTAATGTATTTCTCAGTAACTTTCTAACCTACAACTCTCCTGAAAAGCTGTGTTAAAGTTATAAGTATTACGTAGTGTTCTACTTTATGTTTAATGTGTAGGGTCATGCTCCAAGCATTTCATTAATATGAATTAATGAAATAGACATTTTAGCCCTAACTTCGAAACGAGATGAGATAGTTACTAGTTTTAAAATAACCTATTTCTTTCGAAGCTTATACGTTAACCTAGTAACAAAGAAGTGTTTTGAAACCCAAGTATAAAGATTTAAGATGGATTTTAATCATTGCCTAATTCTAGTGTTCATACTCTAAACTTGCCTGGGGTAGTGTTTCGCCAGATCGCACCATCCCAGGTCTTTGCCTCCACGACAGTTCACATCAACCAAGTTAGACTCCAATTTTCCTGCTTCAGATGAAATACTGTGTATCGCTGATGGGGTCATGTGTTTAAGTTTATTTTCGTTTGAACGATTCGAGCTGTCCTGTGAATGTGACGACGCTGATACTAGTGTTTCTACTGTCAAAGCAGTCGTCTTGTGATTGTAGATGGGGACAAATTCATTCTCATATTGAGGATTTCTGATATTCGGTGAAACCGCTCGTGGTAAAACTGCAGAATCTGTAGAACTATCAACACTAATTTTTTTAAAAACGGGAGGTCTGTGTTGGTTCTGATGAAGACGTTGACTGATGGTAGAGGACTTTGAAAAAAAAATTAAACCATAACTTAACAATATTAAATCTCAGTTTTATTACTGTAAGCGTTCACGATAATGAAAGATAAACTTCTAAATGAAAGAAACTTACATTTAAATATATAAATAAAAGTTGGTCCCCTTCCCCTGTAGCTCAGGGGGAAAGTCTGAGAATCTGTAATGCTGCGAACAAGCACAGATAGTCCATTGTGTAACTTTGTGCTAAAAAACAAACAAACAAACAAACAAACACATCTGAAAACTGATGTGAATGTTATTAATAACACAATTTATATATTTTAAATATATTATAGTCTTATCTACTTGCTTAAATAATCGTCACATTTTATTTTGAGGGATAGAAGTTATATTTTGGAAAAATCCTGGTTTGTAGTTCGCTTACGGTAACATTGAATTCCTTTTTGATGTAAAGTGTGAATGATTAAATTTATACATTTATAAGGTTTATAAACCTACTCACCAGGGGTATAGAGAAAGCTTGTTGAAGTTGACCAGGCGAGGGTGCAGGCTGAGAAGCACTGTCATCACGAAAAGGAAGTTTAAGATTGTTTAACTGTTGTGGCCGCTGGACTAACTGGGGTTTGGAATTACTGACCTGCTCAGTGAGAGAACGGATTCTAGGACGAGAGAAATGCTGATGATCACGATTTCGTCGGTTGTTACCGTAATAACTATTCATGATCTGGTCAATTTCTTTCAAATGGAATGGCTTTGAAAAGTATTTCAATTGAGAGAGACCTAGCGATCCTGCTTCTTGAATGTGTAAAAGCGTTGGATGAGATAAACTATCGCTACGTGGTCGGCTCTGACTAGACTGTGTTCTGATTTCTAATGGTGGTCTTGCATCAGATTCCTGCTTCAAACCAGCATTATCGTTTTCATACTGAATCAAACGTGGTGTATGTTGGAAGACAAGTTTTGTGAAATGGTCGTGTTGAAAAGAATATTCTCCAACAGTGAGTGTCAACAACAAATTCAATGCAAATATTTGAAAAGGGCAGTCTTTCATCTGGAAACAAGAAAATTAATTTAGTTACAATATTTAAACAATATTTTTGTAATTTCAGTTTTTTAAAATTTTATTATATCAATTGCAATAAATGTAATGGCTATTTTATATATAATAATATGTATCACTTTTATTCATTGTAACTTAATAGTCAAGGAGCTTAGCAAAATGATCGATACATCCCTGATAGAAGCATTAAATCTGTTTTGTTATTTAAGAAGGTATAAGATTATACCTTTTCCAAAGATCTATCAGATCTAAAGCCCTATAAACCTTTATATGTCATATTTAGCTCATAATGTGACATGGATACTTTCGCATTTTGGGAGTAACGTGAAAACAGGGGAGCTTATCACAGGCAAACGTTCAAAATGTTCAGATTGGGTGTGTAATACGCCTGTTAACTCTTTAACAGTGGTTAATGTAATGCATTTATCAATGTTTGTACAACATAATTGTAGTGTATATCTTTATGAAGTTGTGAAACTGAGTGTAAATTACTTAAGTTGATTCATAAATGCATAATATTAGAGATTCGTTTACGTCTGCCTTATGTTCTGTAAACAGGTTCCATATGTATTTTTTCCTAATTTTATTGCTAATAATAGCTTAAACTCTAACATATTAGGGACTTCAATTATATCTGGTTTTCCTGGATCTGAAACCATAATGGAAGGGAATTCACTATAAAAAGAGTGTTCGTGTGTTTTGCTGGCACAAACCTACATAACGTGCTATTTGTGCTGCTTATAACACGGGTATAGAAATCAAATTATTACATTATAAGCCTTCGGACTGTAAGCGACAGAAGTGATAGGAGTAGAAGTGTTGGTATAAACAATGAGAACCTGGGGAGTCTTCATCTGTTGCACCATGTTTAACATGTATTTATAAGTGTACATAGCTTATACTATTAAATCTGTATTGCGAAATTCCAACCTATTCACTAAAGTTGTAGATGATTCTCGAGAGTAAGAATCAACAATATTTCTGTGTACATAAACACTAGTGTATTGTCAGTATTGTGCAGGCTGAAATTTCTAGAAACTCTCCTCATGTCTATAAATGTAACAAATACGTCGCGTCAAGGTACAGTATATATTACAGGTTTTTTTATAGTTGATATATTTTAAACTCTGAAGCTATAACTGTGATTAATGCTCATAAATCGGGAACTTCAGATATATTGACCATTAACATTCATAGATCTTGAACATTACAATTCACTTAACTTCAGTGGATTCACATCGGACATTAGTATTTTTACGAAAACATTATATAAATGCATATATAATCAGTAGAAAACTCTGCGCAGAGCTGTTAAGCTCCCCATCAAGCGAATTGTACCTATATTAACTCAAAATTAATTCGCTCATCATGAACCCTGGATAAGATATTCAGTTCCAGACCATATAGAAGATTCAGTATTGTCTGTGAGTTTGTAAACCTTTTGTCTATAAATCATTATTTATGATAACCATTATTATGAATTGTATTTTTGTTTGTATATTAAAATATATTTGTATTAAGAAAGAAAACTATGTATATGAATATTTTAGCAAATATTTCAAATTTAATACATATTAACATTTAATTGACTTCTTTATTTAAATTATCACTCGACTCAAGAGAATATAACAAAAATGATGATAGTGTTAACTTGTGTAATTCATTGTTAACTACCCTATTATTTAGTTTTGTTTTGTGAATGTATTAAATTATTACAGTAAAGATACACATTAAAATTTCACAAATAAACCTAAGCGATGATTATTAAATAGAAAAATAAGAAATTCACGATTTTCAATGGTACTAGTTTATCTAAAAGCATTTTTCTCGTGCCATATGACTGCTTCTCGGCTCCTTACAATACCTGTAATGAGCTCATTGTTACGTAGTTATAACAATACAACCACATATATAAGTAGCATATTCACTTAAAATTAAATTCAAAAAATTAAAATATTGAAAAAGGAAAGTAATAATGGTCAAAAAGCATAAACTTAATAATATAAAGTATAGTTTCAATTAACTTATGCTACGTTTAATTTAGTCTTGAATTTCTTAATAAATGTCAAATAATAAATACGTATATATAGATTATGTAGGGTATTAACGTTATCGGTTTAAATATCCCTAACTTTACACAAAACCTATATCTTCCAACCAGGAAGAATGTTTTATATTACGATTAAGTAAATCACTAGAAATCTGATTATACATGACAACATTTGGGTTGATTTGGCTTGATTTCTTTGTTTGTTGGTTTTGGAATTTCGTGCAAAGCTACACGAGGACTATATGCGCTAGGATTCTTTTGAAAATTCGCACATAGTTACTCGAGGGCTATCTGTGCTAGCCGCCCTAATTTAGCAGTGTAATATTAGAGGGAAGGCAGGTAGTCATCATCACCCACCGCCAACTCTTGGGCTACTCTTGTACCAATGAATAGCGGGATTGACCGTCACATTATAACGCCCCCACGGGAATTTGAAACATAGCTACTGTGTTACTGCACAGAAAACTGCAATTATCAGATATGTTATACATATATATAATAAATCAGTGTACCTTCTAATAAATGGTCAAAATTAAAACCAATAAAATGCATTGAAAGCAAGTGTTTCATTCAACAAAATTTTTATCGATATCAAACTTCAATAATAATAGAAAAATGTGAAACGTTTCACTCTACTTACTTTCATCATTTTTTATCTTAAAATATTTTAAAACATGCAGTTTTCTT
Source organism: Tachypleus tridentatus (assembly GCF_004210375.1). Classification (NCBI taxonomy): domain Eukaryota; kingdom Metazoa; phylum Arthropoda; class Merostomata; order Xiphosura; family Limulidae; genus Tachypleus; species Tachypleus tridentatus. The sequence goes on from NC_134830.1 coordinate 129,854,209, forward strand.
ATTTAAAAAATCACTAAGAAATGTACTTACTATTGAGTTAAGCATCGCTTCAGTATCGTGCTCAGCTTAACTTATTCAGAATAGAGCGCAACATCACTATATAGGAAATTGCTGTATAATGAGCACAATAACCTGTGGTGTTTTTAAAGAACCAATTAATTCTTTCGATTTTTTTATCATGTGATACCACACAAGACTGTGTAATTAGAAAAAAAAATATGTTTTCACAGCCAACAACGTTAAATCTTGTTACCCTTCTCTATAACGACAGGCTTTGAGCAGCATTCCATGCTAGGACATAAATAACAACATCACGGTAAGGTTTTCTGACTCCGTTGAGTAAAACCGGACTTGATTTTGTAGGTGACTGAACGAACGTGTTTGACCTTCCCAGAGGCGAGAGAAGTAACGTGTGGGTGGAGAGATTGTACTAAAATACCAGTTATTGTGCTTTAGAAGGGTTGTTCTGTCCTCAAAATATTTTGAAAGTGTGATTGCTATAATTTTCCTATCAAATAAACTATATCTACACGGTTTTATGAATATATTAACCTTCAGCCATAATGCTTGTTTGTTTTTAATTTCGCACAAAGCTACTCGAGGGCTATCTGCGCTACCCGTCTCTAATTTAGCAGTGCAAGGCTAGGGTCATCACCATTCACCGCCAACTCTTGGGCTACTCTTTTACCAACGAATTAGTAGGATTGACTGTCACATTATAATGCCCCCACGGCTGAAAGGGCGAGCATGTTTGGCGCGACGGATATGCGAACCTGCGACCCTCAGATTACGAGTTGCATGCCTTAACACGCTTGGCCATGCCGGGCCCACCAGCCGTCTTAGTATCTGTGATAATGGCTGTTGTATTACATATATATATACGTAAATGTGTCTGTTTTTACCCTTTGACATTTGTCAACATCTCAACAGAAACTTCGAGAATGGCAAGTAATTATAAAATAAATAAAAACAACACACATTACTCACAAATCCGAAGTAGATGCCTGTCTAGATATAATAGTGAACTTTAGATTTTAAAAAGTTGCTTTTCAGATATTTAAAAGTTTTACCCATCACTGATCCAAGACTAATAGACCTATAATTGCTGAGACAATGTTTCTCAACATTAGCCAACCTGGTTACTATTCAAGTGCTTAGAAAAAAAAAAATAGCAAATGGCTCGCATATCCATTCCTTAAACTGTTTCAAAACCCCAGGTTAAATATTATTGGTACAGGAGCTACATCATTCTTTTACCTTACCCAGTTTTCTTAGCAAGCCAAAGCTAAAGTGAGCATCTTGTATCTATCAGGAACTATTCATGATTAGGAATATTGCTAAAATATTTGTTAGTAAAAACTGAAGAAACAGAAGAATCTAACAGCCAACTATTCCATAATAACCAGATATTACTCTTCAATATCATACCTTAAAAATCCTACTGCTACCCTAACATCTTGTTTCTTCTTAATGTATTTGAATAAACCTTACAGGTAGCTTTTCATATACTTTTGATTTTATAATTTCCCACTTGACCAACTGTGTTGATATTCTACAATCTCCCAACATTGCAGCCAGTGAAAACTTTTTATATTCGTAATGCCTCTTTTTCATTTTATGTCTTTGTGAGACAATCTAGTTTTTACTTTTTACTACCCTTTTCTCAACAAAAACATGCTTATAATTGATGTTTTATATTTTATTTAAAAATATTCCAACGTTTAATCAGAATCTGCAACTATCTAAGTTGTCTAGTTCACACAGAACAAATCTTGTCTCACCTCTTTCACAATCATTTTTCGAAATGCGGAATCAGGTTTATTATACGTTTTTTTTCCACATACGGTAGTACATAAAATATAATTAGGAAATTATCACCTGTACTCTGTCAACCATTTCTTTATTTTAATTTAAAACAAAACAAAACAAAAAAACATTCCTCATAAGTTCCCTGATCAGTTGTTAAAGAAGATGATCTGACATAGTTTCTAAAAATCTGTCTCCTTTATTATTTAACAGTAACATTTCCCTACCTAAATACCTGTAATTAAAATATTCATAACTATAATCTTATTGAAAGTTGAATTTTTATCTCACAGCATAGTTTCTCCTTAGTTTATTCACTGGTGGTTTTGTATAAGTTCCAACTAAAGTTCTTCTCTTATAACTACTAACAGAAACCCAAAAACGTTCCATTTCATTGCCTTCAGCGTCAATATCTTCAGCTTCACAGGATGTAATAGAATTGTACATTTAAAACCACCCCTTCTTATCATTCTGTATTTCAACAAAATTACTGTTATCAAAACTGTCTAAATTTTATGAGATTGTATTTATTTCTATTACATCAAAATCCTTTCTTCTGACCAGTGTTCAATGTTCATCCATATTATTTATTACACTTCTAGTATTACAATATTAATAGTTTAGCCTGTCATTAAAAGTACCTGTGGTACATTTTATCTACAATGTACCTCACTCCACATCTTATTTTGTCCACACTGTATCTCACTCCACATCTTATTTTATCCACAATGCACCTCACTTAAAATCTTATTTTATCTACACTGTGTATCACTCCACATCTTATTTTATCCACACTGTATATCACTCCATATCTTATTTTATCCACAATGAACCTCAGTCAAAATCTTATTTTATTTTTATCCACACTGTATCTCACTCCACATCTTATTTTATCCACAATGCACCTCACTTAAAATCTTATTTTATCTACACTGTGTCTCACTCCACATCTTATTTTATCCACAATGCACCTCACTTGATATCTTATTTTATCTACACTGTGTCTCACTCCACATCTTATTTTATCCACACTGTTTATCACTCCATATCTTATTTTATCCACAATGCACCTCACTCAAAATCTTATTTTATTTTTATCCACACTGTATCTCACTCCATATCTTATTTTATCCACACTGTATCTCACTCCACATCTTATTTTTTCCACAATGCACCTCACTTAAAATCTTATTTTATCTACACTGTGTCTCACTCCACATCTTATTTTATCCACAATGCACCTCATGATATCTTATTTTATCTGCACTGTGTCTCATCCACATCTTATTTTATCCACACTGTTTATCACTCCATATCTTATTTTATCCACAATGCACCTCACTCAAAATCTTGTTTTTTTTTTTATCCACACTGTATCTCACTCCATATCTTATTTTATCCACACTGTATCTCACCTACATCTTGTTTTTTTCCACAATGCCTCCTCACTTAAGATCTTGTTTTATCCACACTGTATCTCATCACATCTTGTTTTTTTTTTCACAATGCGCCTCACTTAAAATCTTGTTTTATCTACACTTGTGTTCTCATCCACATCTTATTTTATCCACAATGCCTCTCCTTGATATCTTGTTTTTGTCTACACTGTGTTCTCACTCCACATCTTGTTTTATCCACACTGTTTATCACTCCATATCTTATTTTATCCACAATGCGCCTCACTCAAGAATCTTGTTTTATTTTTATCCACACTGTATCTCACTCCATATCTTATTTTATCCACACTGTATCTCACTCCACATCTTATTTTTTCCACAATGCACCTCACTTAAAATCTTATTTTATCTACACTGTGTCTCACTCCACATCTTATTTTATCCACACTGTATATTACTCCATATCTTATTTTATCCACAATGCACCTCACTCCACATCTTATTTTATCCACACTGTACCTCATTCCACGTCTTATTTTATCCACACTGTACCTCATTCCACATCTTAATTTATCCACACTGTATATCACTCTACATCTTATTTTTCTTTATTATTCTAAGTATCTTTACTGTCTAGATCTAGGTTCAAGTTACCCTTACTGTTGAGTCAACAATTATCCTACTTAAATATAAACTATCTATTCCAAAATTTCCCTTTTCGCACTGAACTGATCTAATGAACTCAACAAGCCAACCTACCCATTCTTACATATTAACCTTAATCTATACTAAAGCCTTACTTTCCATTTTATAAAATTAAATTAAATCTTGGCAATATTTCTGACAGAATTAAGTTATTATGGTTTTTTTTTTTTTACTTTGAATGCCTTATGAAGGTCTTGTATTTAACAAATAAACTGCTATGACCTGCCCTTCACGAAATCATTAGCCCATATGTACACAATAAAGAATGCGTCACTGTAAACACCCTTTCCTATATTACTTGCTTTGCTGACAATATCTTTCATTAATAACAACCAACAACCAACCCACACTAAAACAGATCTTCATCCGAAGTGGAGATGCCAAAGACGATGACCATACACACAAACACACTGGACTGAAGCACTTTACAACTGGGAAAAAAATGGTAGCTGTGGCCGAGTACTATGCCTCCATCAAAAATTGAAAATGTATTGTGCAGGTAGACGGAGCTGCCATATACAAAAAGGGCACTAGTGAAAGCCCCACAAGTAATATTGTTATTCTTTCCCAGTAGAACCAAACTTTAATTCCGCGAACGGGGATAAAAAGAAACGAAACCTTTTTGAGCATCTCTGGTTGTCTCGTGAGCCACGTAGGGGCTTCTGAGAAATAAAACCAAAACTCTTGCCAAGACAAGCTTAACTGAGCTTGTGTTTAATATAAGTGTTTCATTCTGCATATCATTTTGCAAATTTGACTGTCCAGTTTTGTAAGGTAATTTTAATACATATTGTTGCTTGATGAAATTTATTGTTTATGGTTATAGTGTTATGATTATGTGCTATAGTAGCTGTGTTAAAATGGCATTAATCGTTTTATTGCGTATTCAGTGACGGAGGGAGTGCCTGGCATGGCCTAGCGCGTAAGGCGTGCGACTCGTAATCCGAGGGTCGCGGGTTCGCGCCCGCGTCGCGCTCAACATGCTCGCCCTCCCAGCCGTCGGGGCGTATAATGTGACGGTATATCCCACTATTCGTTGGTAAAAGAGAAGCCCAAGAGTTGGCGAAGGCTGGTGATGACTAGCTGCCTTCCCTCTAGTCTTACACTACTAAATTAGGGACGGCTAGCACAGATAGCCCTCGAGTAGCTTTGTGCGAATTTTCAAAACAAACAAACCAAAATAACTGATTCATCTCAGAGGGGTTTTAATTTCAGATATTTAGCTACAAGAATGTGTCACAAGGTGACTTGTGTAAATGTTAAACACACAAATAATTAACAACCAGCTCTCAAAAATGATCCCGATGTGTGAAATGTGGAACAGTTTTATCAGCTGTTCTACATAATTTAATAGTGAGCTCACTAGATAAATAAGGAAACAATTAATATACAGTTTGTAATGACGTTGTCACAGTACTTTGATGCTGCGACTAAAGGTAGTGTTTCTGTTACGAATGAATAGTGGGCTTAATCGTCACATATAATACCCCCACGGTTGAAAGGGCGAGCATGTTTGGTGTGACGGGGATTCGAACCCGCTACCCTCGGATTACATGTTGAGTGCCTTAACCACCTGGCCACGCTGAACGTTAGAACTGTAATCGAACAGAAGAAAAGGCTGATTAAAGTCTGAGGAACTAGAAGTGTTTATGACCTTTGTCAAATGGATTTGTGTATTTGTTACTTGAATCTGATGATTTAAAGTAAAATAGCACATGTTTCGTCTCTAAATTAATATTTTACTGTTTTTAGTTTATTTGAGAACTCTAATCCTCAAACACTTTAGAGATGAGAGAATAAACTATTTAGTTAAAAGCAAATTTACGAAGTTTCTTACTCGTGCGTGTTTCAAGACAAAATGTGAAAGATTCTGCCATTGGTTCACTCTTTTTAACTAAATCAGTACACCACGTGTACGTAGTGAGAGAAAAGAACACTACGTACAGGGCTTAGACACGTTTTATCTTAGCTTCTCTTTGTCTCGGTTATGTAAGTGAGATTATTGACTGCAACTTTGACAAGCGTTTAGCAAAACTTTCTACTCGCATAAGTTTCTTTCAACTGTGATTGGCTATGATTTAGAAAACAGGCACTTCTTGGGCTGGAGTTGTTGTGAGGAGTTAGCTATGTTCATCATACTTGCTTGTTTTATTTTTTCCAACCAACCTAACCCTATCACCATACGTAATTGTTTATCTATGGATCATTAATGTTCTAAGTAAGGAATGCCATATTGTTATACAACAGTAAAGCATTTTGCTATGTTCATCATACATAAATACCTGAAACTCGATATCAAATACGCGATAACATTCATCATTTCTAAATAAAATAAACTTTTTCGAAAGATTAATTGGTTTGGTGTCAAACTTTAAATGAAAGGAGATAGATCAACATAAGAAGTTGATGAATCTAATAGTTTATATTAACTAGAATGAAGCTTAAAAGGTTGGAAAGTAACACAACCAAAATTCGGAGTTAAAAACAAACGTTTAATTGTTATGTTCCATTGATTTAACTCAACGACATTGGGTAAATAGATAAAAAAAAACGTTGCTCTATCTTTGGTCTTTGATTAGTTGTTTTAGAGCAAAATTACATTAGAATGTTTGCTGTGTCCACCGCAGAGAATGAAACCGTGAATTTTAGAGTTGTAAAACTGAAAACTTACTGCTGTATCACGGGGAAAGCCTTCCAAGAACGTGTGAAAGAACAAATGAACGACTTCAAAAATAAAAACAAAACTACACTACATGTAACAATGCTATTTAAATAATAAGAGAACTTCAAATCCAGTTACAAAGGGTATAGTTAGAAAATATAAAATCAGAGTAGGCTAGGAATTAGTAAAAACAACAATAACGTATATAAAAATATACTGAATAAAAACCAAACTAGATAAAAGGCTTAGAACAACCACACCTGCTTCAATATGATGATTTATGCATCAAATTACGTCATCAAAGCGACAAGTCGTTCTACATTGATTGAAAACTACAAATAAATATAATGGTAATTATTTATTCAAAAAGAACTAGTTTCTTCTCAAAGATGATACTATAGTGTTCTACTAACACCATTCTTGAGAACATAAAGGTTGATTCAAAGTGTTAGTTTTTTACTTTGTTGAAGCATAGGTGTTTAGGTTTCGCTGAACACTTTCTCTGATTTCAAAATACTGACATTAAAGGGTTAACACCAACAACTATTTTTCAGAGGGGTCAAAAAGTTTTCTGAGGTTCCTAGGTCTGACTAACTCAATGAACCTAAAAGCTAATAGTATTATAAAAAGATCTGTTAAATATAGTAATACAAATATAGACCAAGTAATTGGTTATGTAGTTTTGTGGGCTCTCAGGACTGATTTACATAAAACTTTCATGGAAATGTTAAATTATTACTTTGGACGATTCACACCGTTGCACTTTCTGTTTTTTCATATTGGGGTGACTAGTAGTGAATGAACTGAATTGTGGGTCTTTCAAGATTGGTTCGGTTTGTTTTGAATTTCGCGCAAAACTACTCAAAGGCTATCTGCGCTAGCCGTCCCTAATTTATCAGTGTAAGAAAGACAACTAGTCACCATTACCCACCGTCAACTCTTGGGCTACTCCTTTACCAACGAATAGTGGGATTGACCGTACATTTTAATGCTCCCACGGCTAAAAGGGCGAGAATATTTGGTGTGACAGGGATTCGAGTTTGCGTTGCACGGATGTGTTGAAAATTAACAAGACGTGAATGGTGTGCAAAATACTTAACGTAACATTTACTTCCCATAATCCTAGTTTATGGACTTACAACACTAAAATGTAAGTCTCAATTCCTCGCTGCGAACAGAATAGGTAGCCTCATGTAACTTTTCTTTAAAAAAAGAATGCCATTCAGACATGATGGCGTTCTAAGAGTTGGTTTTCAAGGTAGCTAAACCTAACTACAGTATTGTATTTTGTATTCATTTTCCAGGTTCCAGAGTTGTAAAACTGATTATTCTATTTGTTTCATGAGTGGATAATTCCATTATTGTTGCCTTAGTCATAATACTCACAATTTTTAATTCAAAACACCAACATTTCCAACTTTGGTCTTCTTTTATTTTAATTCTTATTTCTGGTAGAGCTAAATTTGATGGAGAATTATACATTTTAATAGATATATTAATATGCTGGTAGTGCTAAACATATTGAACACTAAATATCGAAATATCATTCGGTTTTATTACCTTTGCAATAAAACTAAAGACCTAATGGAGTTTGTTGTATGTTGCTCAAACTGATCAGCTAATTTTTATCAATGTGTAATACAATTCAATTGTCAAGTAATAAAATATGATGAATCTAAGGGTTTTAAAAATGATTTGAGGAGATTTTGATGCAAAGACCATTCTTTCTGTAAATCAAGTAAAGATATAGTTCATTAAATTAAGAAGTGTAAAAATATTTTACAAATATGGTGGATAAGAAAAACAAATCCACTTTCAATATATTTCATTACACATGTTTACTGCAATGTACCACGGGTTTACTTTATTAATGAGGAACATGTTTTGGAACAAACATTGTCGAAGCGTTGTACATGTGTTACAATGTTAAACTTTTAATAGTTTTATTGTTATTCATTAAATCATTTTCAAAGACTATTATACCAAACGTTTTTCAAACTTTCAAGTACTATTTCTTTTTCCCAATGCAGAGATTTGTTGCATCACATGAATCGCGAATGTTGGTCGTGTGATAGGATTCTAAATTTCTAAAATTCCCCACTTTAAGCTATTGATGCGCTTTAAGCGTGACGACCAATCCCATACTAAACACTGACGATTGGTTATTTGTTTTTCAGCAGCAGTACAGGATTAGGATGGGCGGCAGATTTTTTTTTTTTTGTAACTGATATAAATACGAAACCTTGTACAGCAGATACGAGCTATTGCATCAAGAGCAATGTGTTTAACACCTGTATTTTTGGTTCAAGATTCCTATGAAAGCTGGAGATAATATGACTCAGCAAAAGATCATTCGTTTAATCACATTTTAAAATGATTTACATATACACTACGTTGCCAAAAGTATGTGGACACCTGACCATCACATCTATATGTACATGTTGGACATCTTATTCTTAAACCATTGTCATTAATAAGTAGTTGGTCTCCCCTTTGCTGCTATAACAGCCTTCACTCTTCTGAGAAGGCTTTTTACTATATTTTGCAACATGGCTGTGGGGATTCGCTCCTATTCAGCCACAAGGGCATTAGTGAGGTCGGGCACTGATATCGGGCAAGAAGGTCTGGCTCGCAGACGGCGTTCAATTCATTCCAAGGGTGTTTGATGAGGTTGAGGTCAGGACTCTGTGTAGGCCAGTCAAGTTCTTTTACACTAACCTCAACAAACCATGTCTTTATGGACCTCGTTTTGTGCACGGGAACATGATCATGCTGAAACAAAAAAAAAAAAGAGTATTCCCCAAACTGATGCCACAAAGTTGGAAGCACGCAATTCTCTAGAATGTCATTGTATGCTGTAGCATTAAGATTTCCCTTCACTACAACTAAAGATTCTAGTCCAAACCATGAGAAACAGCTCCAGACCATTATTCCTCCTTCACAAAACTTTACAGTTGGCACTATGCATTCAGGCAGGTAGCGTTCTCTTAGCATCCGCCAAATACAGGTTTGTCTGTCAGACTGCCAGATAGTGAAGCGTGATTCATCACTTTAGAGATCGCGTTTCCATTGCCCCAGAAGCCAATGAAGATGTGCTTTACATCACTTCAGCCAACGCTTGGCATTGCACATAGTGATCTCAGGCTTTTGTGTGACTGCTTGTTCGTGGAAACCCATTTCATAAAATTCCCGACGAACAGTTCTTGTACTGACATTGCTTTCAGAGGTAGTTTGGAACTCGGTAATGAGTATTGACATTGTGGACAGACCATTTTTACGAGCTTTATACGCTTCAGCACTAGGCGCTCCCCTTCTGTAAGCTTGTGTGGCCTATCGCTTCGTGGCTGAGCTGTTGTTGCTCCTAGACGTTTCTACTTTACAATAACAGCATTTACAGTTGACTGGAGCAGCTGTAGTAGGGCAAAAATTTGACAAACTGACTTGTTGGAAAGATGGCATCCTATATTGAAAGCAAAGTCATTGAGCTCTTCAGTATGACCCATTCTACTGCCAATGTTTGTCTATGGAGATTGCATGGCTGTATATTGTTCCTAATTGTATGAGATACGGTTTTGAAGTTAACTGTGTTACCAGGATTGATGTAATAATGTTCGAATTTAATGCCGCCCTCCCAGCCGTGGGTGCGTTATAATGTGACGCTCAATCCCACTATTCGTTGGTAAAAGAGTAGCCCAAGAGTTGGCGGTGGGTGGTGATAACAAGATGCCTTCCCTCTAGTCTTACACTGCGAAATTAGGGACGGCTAACGCAGATAGCTCTTGAGAAGCTTTGCGCGAAATTCAAGACAAACAAAAACAAACAAACGAATTTAATGTTTTTAATATTCTTATTAACCTGTAGTTGATAAATTACACACGAGATGGCAACAGTGAAAACATTTACAATTTGTAAAAAAAAAATTAGTGATACAATCGCGAATTTTAAAATAAGTGTCCTTTTCATTTTTTTAACGATATTTGATACCTGACAACGTGGTTTGCTTTGAAAAACTAACAACGATATATTTCATACCTGGAAGATTACCTGTTTCTTGGTTGGAAATAATTAATGGAAATTTATCTTAAGATTTAAAGTTGCTTCCCTTGTATGTAATTGTGAAAAATCGGCCAAGAAAAACTGCAAAACGCAAAAAGAAAAACTGACAGCATGTATTTACCCTTGCATGGACCTGTTGAACATTTACACCAATTTTAGTGAATATCTATCCACACCCTGCGAAGTGGTTAGATGGACAGAGAACAGTCAGTACAATTGCATTTATATAGATAAGTAGTCACATGGACATAGAACAGACAGTAGTATGATATGTAAACACGACTAGTTACTTGCAACAATTATTATTATTGGACTATTCAAACGTGCATAGAAGCGATCATCTTTCATATACAATTTGCTTATAAAATGTCTGTTCAGAAGCAAGTTCCCAATGGTATAATTATACATTTTGAGGAACTGTTTGTAAATAATTATAGTCTGGTATCAGTTTACTACCTAGGTTTTTATAAATAAAATGTATAATTAATAGTAAGAGTAAAAAAATATTTTATTTCATAAAAATTAAAAGAGTATTATGATATGTCGGGTTCTTACTTTACTCTCGGAGAAGGCATTATTCTGACTCGTGACTTACTGTATTAACTGTTATTGTTTAATGATCTGATATTTCTTCAGCTTTACAGTATATTGGATTAGAGTTCGTCACATAACTTTCAGATAAAAACTCCTCATGCTAATAAGACAAAATGGACAAAACGTAAACCTGTACTTTCTTTGAATGTAAGGAGTATTAACTAATTGAAACCGAACACAATGCTAAAAGAGCGTATTTTAGGAACCTAGAGTGCACTTGAGTTACATGCAAAATGATGGCACATCTGACCAACTAGAGGGCGTTAAATATCTTACACTGTCATGTAATAAAACAATGAGGGCACACCTGACTAACTTGAGGGCGTCAAATATCTAACACTGTCATGCAATAAAATAATGAAGGAACACCTGATCAACTAGAGGGCGTTAAGTATCTAACACTGTCATGTAATAAAACAATGAAGGCACACCTCACTAAACACAAACATCTAACACTGCCATGTGATAAAACAATGAACCCACCAAACCCAAATAGTCAAATATTTTATACTACCGTAGCCAATAAAATGTTAATTTTAGAAGAAGTTTCACATTAAGTAAAGAAAGCTTCTAATTTTATTGTCCCTTTATAATTCAGGTAATCCTCTATTAAAGAAGTATCATCATTACTTTTGTAAGCTTTATTCGATCTTAAAAGAGACAACCTTTATCATAGAAATTAACTTTAGACTAGTCTAAGTATATTACCTCAATATTGAAGAATTATTAGGCTAGTAAAGGTTGTTGTTGTTGTTAATTAAGCACAAAGCTACACAATGGGCTATCTGTGCTCTGCCCACCACGGATATCGAAACCCAGATTTGAGCGTGTAAGTCCGCAGACATACCGCTGAGCCACTAGGATGCGAAGAAATGGCTTATCGTAACGTTTCCAAATACCACTCGTCGAACACGTTAGGTACTACGTTAATTGGGAAGGCGCTAGTAAAGGTAAAATAAAAAAATATTATGACAACGATCGTTCATAATCCTTTTACGAATAAAGAGTTTTTAAAGTGGAAACTTAATAAGTAGCACACTGAAAATTCAAAGAAAAGATAATTTATCATTTATTTTCAAATAGTCTATTTCCTAAGCTAACGAAATTAATAAATTAACAATTAGCCATCTCCATTGTGTATACCATATAAATCGAATCTCGAATTTTAGTGTCATGAACCCTTAAGACGTAAGACGGATTTATTATTATATATCTATTTGACTGTCAATAAAACATGAAGGAGACAATATGATGGCTTGGGGTATTTGTATGCTGAGGCAACAAGACATATTTGCTAAAAGGTGAAGTAATGGATCATCGCAAGTGCCATGATATACTACTCCGTTATAATATACCCGATGGTTTAGGTATTATTGGAAAATGATTCTACTACCAAGAAGATAATGACCACAAACACTTATCCAACCCATGCAGAAATTACTTTGTTTTTTTTAGAAAGAAACTGCGGGAAACATTCAAGTGATACAAATATTCTCAGAGAGCCCTGATATCAACCCAGTTAATCAAGCTCTGGGATTTGATAGACCAAAAACTTGACAAATTATAAGCATAAGTTACTTCCAAAGAAACTTTAAAGGAATATATATATTAGAGACATTTGGAGTAAAATCCTAAAAGACACTTTGCAACAATTCCTGAAAGTTTTTTTTTTTGTTTTTTGAATTTCGCGCAAAGCTACTCGAGAGCTATCTGCGCTAGCCGTCCCTAATTTAGCAGTGTAAGACTAGAGAGAAGGCAGCTAGTCATCATCACCCACCGCCAACTCTTGGACAACTCTTTTACCAACGAATAGTGGGATTGGCCGTGATATTATAACGCCCCCACGGTTTGGTGCGACGGGGACGTGAACCCGCCACCCTCAGATTATGAGTCGCACGCACGCCTTAACCCACCTGGCCATGCTGGGCCGTCCCTGAAAGACTGTCAGCAGTACTTTTGACAGTACCGTATCAATTAGCTAGGTCAAAAACTTCCTACAACCAAACTAATCCTAAAGGGATCAGTTAGTAAGACCAGAAATTTCCGTCCCTAAAGATTATAATGGATTTACTATTTTATATCTATTTTAATGTCGATGATTGTTTAAGTTAATTTTATATTTAGAAATGTATATAGGTACAATTCAGTTAAGCGCCGCATATTTCAGTGCATGAAGACATCCGATTATTAGGCTATACACCAAGAAATTAAGTACATGAAAACAACCGATTATTAACTTAGACATCAAGAAATTCAATACACGACGACATTCGATTATTAGCTTAGATACCAAGAATGGCAGTACATGATGACATTCAATTATCAGTTCAGAGACCAAGAATGTCAGTACATGATGACATTCAATTATCAGTTCAGAGACCAAGAATCTCAGTACATGACTATACTCAATTATCAGCTTATACACCAATAACTTTAGTGCATAACAACATTTCATTATCAGCTTAGACACCAAGAACTTTAGTGCATAACAACATTTGATTATCAGCTTAGATATCAAGAATTTCAGTACCTAACATTATTCGATTATCAGCTTATACACAAGAAATTCGGTACATGGCGTTATTTAATTTTCAGCTTATTCACAAAGAAATTCAGTACATGACAGCATTCGATTATCAGCTTATACACCAAGAAATTCAGTACATGACAGCATTCGATTATCAGCTTACACACCAAGAAATTCAGTACGATAACATGCGATTATCAGCTTATACACAAAGAAATGCTTCATTTACTGATATGTAATTTTGAAAATTGTGTGAGATTGTTATTGTTAACACTGTATTTCTTTTACGTCGAACACATTCTATTGAATTTTAAAGTATTATTACATACTTAAGACTTATTTGTTTAAGCTCATTAGATGTTGAACAAAATATTTTTGCTTTAAACCTGAAAACTTCACCTAATCTTAAGAGTGCAAATATATGTGTAAATAACTCGTTTAAACACCACTGACAAAACTCATTAGATCTTTTTTTAGCTTAAAGTTTATTGTCGAAATAAGGTTTCCAATTCACCGCTGTTAGACCTATCGGTCTTCAAAACATTAACAGTTTATATTTAAACATATGAATTTTTGCGACTACTATAATATGGAGTCCACTAGGTTGCACTACATTATTCTAAATAACATAACTGCAGCTTGTTCTTCTTTTCAGAACCAATTTAGAACGCAGTTTTGTGTTGAAGTAAGGAAGTATGTTATACTAATTTAATGACATTATGTAACAAAATTTTTACTGTTTCTTGTTCCTGGACAGAAAGTGTTATTTCCGAATTGCTTATGCCTAAAGTAAATGGAAAAGATCTATTTTTGTCTTCAAACTTTGCTTTCGTGACTTGGAAACGTATAACGAAAACATAATGGGAGACTATATTTGGGTACCGATACGTGAAAGTGATTTAAATTACAGTCGCAAATCTCAAAAAACTGCTCACTTCTAAACATTTTTATATAACTTTAGTATAAATACATGTAAATCTTGATTGATATGTTGTTTTATTCAGACCTTATGTAAATTTAAATGTACAAATTTACCCGTTTTTACATAGAAAATAGATTAATTTCTAAATTTCATTATCCAGGTCACAAAAGCAAAGTTTGAAGGGAATAATGGCCATTTTCTGTACTTTTACAACATAACCAATTAAGAAATAACACATACTATTCAGGAACAAAATTTGTGTTACTTAGTGTAATTGGTTATCTATGCTCTGCCAAACAAGGGCATTGCAATTCGGTTGCTAGCGTTGTAAGTCCGCAGATATTCCGCTGTGTACTGGTTTGTTTGTTTCTTTTGAATTTCGAGCATAGCTACACGAGGGTTATCTGCGCTAGCTGCTCCGAATTTAACGGTGTAAGACTAGAGAGAAGGTAACTAGTCATCACCACCCACCACCAACTCTTGGACTATTTTATCAACGAATAGTGAGATTGACCGCTCTTTATAGCGCCCCAGGGTTGAAAAGGCAAGCACGTTTTGATGAGAGTGAAATTCGAACCCGAGACCCTCAGATTACGAGTCGAGCGCTCTATCCATTTGGCTGTGCCGGACCATACTGGGTTAACAAACAGCAACTTACAAATATAATGAAGAGATTTATTTTAAAGATAAAACAATACCTGTTTCGACAGGAGGTTATTCTTTTTAATGTAAAGCGGTACTAATGTTCTGTTGAAAATATAATGTTGAACTCATATTTATGACTTTCCAAACACCTATTTTTAAATTGATTTATTTAAAAATAAAACAGGTTTACTTCACAAAATTCGGATATTTATTATGCTGTTACGTTTTTACCAGCAACTGTTCCAAATGTCTATATTAATGTGGTATTTTCAACTGTAAACATGACATAGTTGCACCACCAAGCGTTCGAAATTGATTGTTTTGATTTTTTTATTGTTAAGCGTATAGCTAAAAATATTGTTTCCATCGGAGGTTTTCATATCCGATTTTCAGTAACATTATTTTCAAACAAATCTATATTGTTAAATTCATGCGGTAGGGTTTGACAAGATGAACGTTAGTCGAACGATTTCAATAATATGCACCTCTCAACATATTTTTGAATTAAAATACCTGAACGTGAAGTAATAAAGTTTGTTTGAAACTCAATATCATTTGACTCACCACTTCTCACTTAGTTATAGCGGTTTCGAAGAAATTTACCCATCATTATTGTGAAGTACCAGAAATAAGTTTGAAGATCAATATCATTTCATTCACCAATTGTCACTGAGTTATACCGGTTTCGAGAACTCTACCAATCATTATTGTGAAGTACCACAAAATTGAAGATCAATATCATTTGATTCATCGCTTCTTAGTGAGTTATACCGGTTTCCGAGAGCTCTATCAATCATTATTGTGAAGTACCACAAAATTGAAGATCAATATCATTTGATTCATCGCTTCTTAGTGAGTTATACCGGTTTCCGAGAGCTCTATCAATCATTATTGTGAAGTACCACAAAATTGAAGATCAATATCATTTGATTCATCGCTTCTTAGTGAGTTATACCGGTTTCGAAGAACTCTACCCATCATTATTGTGAAATACTAGAAGTAAGTTTAAAGCTCAACATCATTTAATTAATTAAATGTGACTGAGTTGTACCGGTTTCGGAGAACTTTACCGGACAAGAAAAATGAAATCTATAGGGTAAATCTAGGCTTTTTATGAGGCGTAACGTGTATTATATGACGTTTTAAATGATATTTTACACACCACAGTGAATGGTTTGTTTATATGCAGTACATTTTTGAAATCCCATGTAAATACATCTCCTTTGTGTTAAGTACAAGACAACCCAAAAACTGTACATTCAGTATGTGAAATAAAGTGTGTTTCGAATGGAATAACCCAATAGGTTTCTGCTATTTCATAAATAATTATTTTCCACATTTCTTTATCAAGGCCTTCGGCATCATAGTCGTATCAAGTCTCCTAATCACGTCTAGGATACTTGTAGATAGAAAAAGTGCTTTATTAAGTGAATTCCAAGTTTCAGTTCAAGCAACAACAGCTAGAATATGATAAGGCAGGTTGGCACAACGTTGGCTTATACACAATCGAATTAATAACAGCACTGAGAATGCATCAGTGCATATGTTTCTTTATATGAGCTTATTACAACGTCGTCAACTTGAATTAAATTACAAGACGATTCAATATTACATGAAAAATACGTTGATTAGATATTTTAATAAAAGTTTTAATTAAAACTTATGTTAAAATTGTGTCACATATATCTAGATTATAAAACTTCAGATATATTATTATTTATGTAGGTCTGTTGCAAGGTGTTATTGTTTGTTTAAAAATATACGTTGTAGTTTGCGAGATCTAAAAGGGAGATTTTATTTTAATATTCAAATTCAAATATGTTAAGAACAATTCAATATATTTTATTATTGTATATTATGTATTATTTTTTATCTGTCTACAAATCTATGTGTATGTATGTTGCAGTTTCATTTTCTTAAAGTCACGTGATAGCAAATTCTAACAGGCAAACTCTGTCTGAATTGGTAGAGTACTCCTTTGCTTTGAGAATGGTTTGTGGTTTTAATCTGATACATGGAAATAGTAAAAATATATATATATACTATGTACATATATATTTGTATACACACATATGTACGTAGCTTAGTTAATAAATCGGTTTTTTACAATCAAGTTCGATTTCATTTCATCAAAAACTCAAACATATTAATCTGAAAGACAATTTATTAAAACCTTGCAAATGGTTGAGGACATTTAAACCACTAGAGGCTATGTATTTAATTATTAATTGTTTTCATTTGTTTGTAATAAAGCACAAAGTTATATAATGTTATCACGGGTATCAAAAACCAGTTTCTGGCATTTTAAGTCGAAAGATTTTCCATTTGTCTTTTATATGTTGAAGTTGTCTATAAACGGATATATTGCCAGTTTCGTCTAGATTTATCTAATTTTATAATTTTTATTACTGTCTCTTGTCTTACTATTATTAAAACTGGTCACAGTACATCAAAGATAAATCATTATTTCATATTTTTCTCACATGTAACAAGCTTTGTTCAGTTTAAAGTGAATATAAGAGTATACAACGGGAAGTGATTCTTCTAAACCGCAAAGCTTCAAATAAACCTTATCTCTTGTACTTATGTTTCTACATGGCTAATACTAGCTAAAGGAAGTCAATCATAAATCGGAAGAAACAAAGATAAGAGAACATGGAGTGAGGTTGTATTTGCATAATAGGAGCGAGTGGTTTGAGATTGTGTTAATATATATGTATATGGTTTGTGGCTGTATTAACATGATAGAAGCATGTGATATTTGGCTGTATTAACGTGATAGAAGTATGTTATTTGTGGGTGTCAAAAACAGTCAAGGTCAAATCTCTCTAGTGTTAACGTGGTAGGGGTAAGTTTTTTTTTTTGATGTATTAAGATGATAGAAACATGTAGCTTTAAATTGTTAAAAATCAAGATAAGATTCCTTCCATCCAGAGTGACATATGCATATATATATTCAGGTTCTGAACTCCCCTTATACTGGTACAAGCGGATAAGAATGGTAACACATTCTAACTAGAAGGGGCAAATTAACCACTTGCTAACAGCTGGTACCCATCATATAGCTTGGTTGATTGAACAGCTTGGGTTAAAGTATCTTGCTCAAGCGCCAGCCAAGAACCCGCGACCATCCGACTTTGAGTCCAGCACGCATAGTCAATATAGTTGTGTTAAAAAGATAGAAAAAATAAGAATCCTGTACTATCTTAAACTTTTCCTTTCTGAATTTGAAAATTAATGCTAGATGCATTGGTCAGTAAGCATTTACGTGACGATTGATATCACATCTTAATATAAATATTTCATTTCAACAGAAACACCAATAGCCAGAAATGGCTTATGGTGACCCTTGTATAACAAGTTCCTTTATCTGTATCTCAGGAAGGCTGGTATGGGTATTAACATTTTTACTAATAATGCAGAGAACAACGTTTCGACCTTCTAAGGTCATCTTCAGGTTAATATCCATATCAGCCAACCTGAAATATATTTTTACTTCAAGTGAGTTTCTCGTCATTACGAATTCTCTTTATCGATGCTATGATGTTCCTTCTAGCTGTTTGAATAATTAAAGCATATTGATAAAACGAAAGGTCGAATAATTAAATACTGTAAAATGGCAGTAGCGCAAGTTGGTAGGAAAACCTAATTGGACTATACAAATGCTGTTTCAGTAATACAATATATTAAAACATATAAAATACTATGTGATCTTCAAACCAGAGCATATACATATGTATTTAAAAACTATCAAAGCTAGTTTCGTTTTGTTGCTTTTGGAGTATACCTATAATCGTATTTGGTTGATAAAGTCAGTAACTAAAGGCTAGATGTCGCGACAGTCCAATAAATGACACGTCATTATTTTTCCACATGCAACACCATTGTTGACTCATGATCCTGTTAATATATAGGATTGGATCACACACGACTGATACAGATAAGTTCATATTTTAATTGTTATCGACGTTTCTTAAACTTTCATTCTTAGCTCACGTTCACCATTCAACGTACAAACACAGTGCAAGTTCAACGTATTGATTTTAAAGTTATTTTGCTATGACAAACTAGAACACTTGTCATTAGGTTTGTGCAGTTGGTTGAATAAAATTAAACTCTCACTTGCTGTACTCCTCAAGGGATTCCTCAACATGAAGTAGATTTTGTACCATATTAATTTGTTGTTTTTTATTATTAAAATCTTCTTATGGTTCTTAAGTACATAGAAGTAGTTACGTTACCGTGAAATATTAGTTTCAACCAATGCTTAATAAATTTCGAGATAAAATGAAACACTTGGAAAATGTAAGTGAAAACGAAGTAGCTCTAGGTTTGTAAATTTTTTAAGGAAACATGAATGATAAATTTGATTCTTAAATTAAGCTTCTTTAGCTTTAGTTGTAAACTGTTTGCTTTGTACATACTTGAAACTGAACTTAGACGAGTGCCTTTACTAGAACCACTTTAAAAACTGATGGGTTTCCTGGAACCGCCTTTAAACTAATGGCTTTACTGGGACACATTGAAACTAGTAGTTTTACTGGAACCACCTTAAAACAAATGGGTTTACTTAGACTAAGTTAAAAATGGTGTTATTTCTCACACACCTAAGCCTTTTTTCTTCAGTACTGAATAACATAATAATACCCAAGTTACAGCGAGTTTCAAGATACGAGTTTGCTACACTTTATTAACACTTAAGATAAGTTGGTAAAAGAGTAGCACAAGAGTTGGCGGTGGGTGGTGATGACTAGCTGTCTTTCCTCTAGTCTTACACTGCTAAATTCGGGACAGCTAGCGCAGGTAGTTCTCGTGTAGCTTTGCGCGAAATTCAAAACAAACAAACCAAACCACTTAAGATAAATACGGTGATTATGGAATCTTGAACACGAACTCGATGTTTCTCACTCTAGATATTTTCACGTGCATACATAAACACTCGGACTTTGAAATACACACACAAAATTACGTTATCCAATGAATTATTTTAATTAGCTGTAAAACTAAAAAAAAAAAAAAATATTTTGCAGCTATAATTTCGTCATTACGTTTGTTTTATTTCTTTGGAATTTCGCGCAAAGCTACACGAGGGCTATCAACGCTAGCTGTACCTAATTTAGTAGTGTTAGACTAGAGAAAAAGCAGCTAGTCATCACCACCCACCGCCAACTCTTGGGCTACTCTTTTGCCAACGAATAGGGGGATTGAATTGTCACATTATAACGCTCCCACGGCTGAAAAGGCGAGCATGTTTGGTGCGACCGGGATTCGACCCCGCGACCCTCAGATTGAAAGTCGAACGCCTTAACCCACCTGGCCATGCCAGGCCTGTCATTACGGCACCAAATGTTGTGGCTTGAGGTGATTTACTGTTAGTCAATATTCTGGAAGTGTAAATGATAGCTTTAGAAAACACTAAATCAAAATAATGTACTGTGAATTAGGCAAGTGGGGTAACAAGATAATGTAAAAATACTAAATTGACATTAGCTGCGTAAATCTTTTAGTTGTGTGACTTTTACGATATCTCGTGTACCTATTTTAATGTTGTGTGTTATTTATTATTCTAAATAAACTTAGTTTATTTCAAAAAAATTCAGGTCTAGGAACATAAAAACAAGAGTTTTCGTGTAGACTCTGTTTACAGTTGTAATAAGATGTTTTCTGGTTGGTTGACCTACTTGTGGTTTGCGGTTCTAGAGCCTACACCTTCAAGTCTTGAACTTGTCATTTTGTGGTAGCGTTTCGGTTGAGCCAATGTTATGAGACTGCATAACGTTAAGAATGGTAGCCTTAAAGTGGTAAAGAAAGTGTAATAAAATAACATTCAGACTACAAACTGGCAGATTTCAGAGACTGTGCAATAAGAAATGAAATAAAGCTAGATTCCTATCTTAAAATATTCAGTTTTATTTTGTAAATAACAATCTCAACAGGAGCTATCTTGATTCCATTTAAATATGTGAATAATATAGATTAATTAGTCCACCTTCTTAAAGCAACATGTTTTGTATCAATTGTATGAAGGCCTAGCCTCTGCATTTTTCAGGGTGAATAAATCTGAATTAGCAGTTTGTGAAAGTTTTGTATAGTTTGAATTTCATACGTAATTTAAACATTTATTTTATTCCATACTCCATTATATAGAACTAAAGACACGCAAAAAATATCCTTCTAATAAGGTTTAACATGTTTTGGAATGCAGTTTCACTCGATTTAATCACTAGTTTCGGATCTTTTGTCAGAACATGCCTGCTCCTTTGTTTTTACATATATTTAGTAGGTTATACTAAAACGATTTTGAATATGGAAACTAGCAAATAGAGTAATACATATGCACTGTTAAAATGAGCTCGGGATCACTATTGTTCTAGTCTACAAGATGGATTATGGAAAGACTGTAAGGAGAAGTGGAGTGCTTTGGACATACCAACATACTAAGAAGTCTATTACAATAAAACCTATCTCGTTTTCAGGACTATTAACAGAATACACAGTCATCAGATAGAGTAGAAATGGCCGTGGTGAGGTTCCAAAATCGTTTTAATATAACGTGCTTACATTTATATAAACTTAGTTACTTAACAGAGTAATCACAATTTTTTATAACATTTGAGTGTAGACAGTAAAGAAGTTGAAACAATTATCCACGACTTGTGTAGCACTGCTTCCTTCATCTTAGTATTGAAGCTATATGTATCAGTTTACATTTGGGGTTTTCTCAGGTGCACTGGTCACCCTTCAGGGTAGGACCTGCAGAATAACAGGAGGTTCGAACCCAAAATGTATGACAGAGTAAATTAGAATTATCTGGCTTCTAACTGTGTTCAGCACTAAAAGAAACTGGCCAACATGTAAAACAATGTGAAGTAGTATTTTAATGTTCAAAAGCAATTAAGTCAGTTAGAAAAGATTCTTCATTGGAGCTCCAAGTGATCTCTGTAGAAGAGTCCGTCACTTTCAAGTGAAAGATCTTTTCCAGATTTAGAAAAACACAAGAAACAATAATGTTGCTTTTCTCAGTGTGCGTGTGTGTACTGCCCACGTTATTACCAATCACTTACATTGAAAAATATGGGAAGTTGTAACTTTGAGGAATCACCTGATCCGACAATAAAAACGGTTGCTATCTAATTTTACATTGGTAAGAATGAGTATGTTATACCGTCTATGGTTGATCCAGATATTCAGGTAGTTGCTTCCCTTACCAATGCTCTATATTAAAACTGTATACCTTATAAATACGAATATTTTAGGAAATAATATGTGGTCTAGAGTAAAATACAGATAGAATAACAAACAAACTAGTGTAACAAAACAAAACATCTAGTTGTTAGACAAATATTCAAGTTTCGTTACCAAAATAGAGTAGAGGCTTGGCATTTAGTTAATTATAACAGAGCTGATTGGTCATAAGTATCTAATAATATATTTATCCAGAGAAAGTTACATACAATAACATTCATTAAGTCTCAAAATCATATTTCTGAACGGATCTCAAACAGATGTTTAAAACTTACCTTGGGATGGCTTCTGGTTGAATTATATAACCTAACTGTCATGTAATATCACACTCAGGCTTGAGTCTGATTACACTGGTCAACAAAGTTTTTGTTGCATTTATATCAAACACTTGGTATTACATAATTTCTTGCCCTGATTTCAGATCTGAAGTTAGTTTTTTCTTCAGTGCTCTACTTTTTTTGCAATCAAGGTATTTGAAAATCTCAAAATTTCGTCATCATCACATTGACGTCGTAGTCTATCATGAAAAATATGTGATAAAATATGTTATAAAACTCTTTAATATAGCTGGGTAATAAAAAAGAAAATGCAAGATAGTATAAATGTATTCAAGTTATTTATATAAATTCAATTTTATATAAAGTTATAATTCAATTTATTTATATAAAACTGATTAGTAGATAAGACATTTGCTACTATGAGGAGGCAAAGCTCAATTGCAGTCTACTCAGGCATGAATTTCCGCTTGTAGCTCTTGCGTTTGTGGACTGTCTCAGGGCATTCTCGTTTAATGCTCCAGCAGTAATCTGCCATCATATGTTTGTCCCATCTCCCTTGGTGACGCTCTTCCATGGTCTTGAGGTCCTGATGGAACCGCTCGCCTTGCTCGTCACTTACAGCTCCTGGGTTCTCAGGGAATCTATCAAGATGACTGTACAGGTAATGGAGTTTGACACTCATGTTACATCAAGATCGCGAAAAGCTGACAACATATTCGCTACAAGGGTTTCATAGTTGTCAGCTTTTTTATTACCGAGAAAGTTTGCCATCACCGCCACAAATGAAAGCCATGCAGTCCTTTCCTTGTCGTTCATCTTTCTGGCAAATTCTTGATCATGCACAAGTGCACGAATCTGTGGTCCATCAAAACACCTGCCTTGATCTTCTCGAAGGACAAACCAGGGAGCACAGAAAATATGTGTTGGAAGCATTCACCGTCAGTATTCAACGCCTTCATAAACTGTTTCATCAAGCCCAGCTTGATATGGAGAGGAGGAAATATGATCTTTTCTCGACTGACAATTGGATCGTTGACAATATTTGGCATACCTGCCTTCAGAGTCTCACGTATGGGCCACTCCTTCTGGTTCCAGTGCTTTTCTCGAGCTCGGCTGTCCCACATGCAAAGATAGCAGGGATACTTTGTAAATCCTCTTTGTTGACCTAAGAGGAAAGTAACCATTTTGAGGTCCACACAAATTGTCCAGTTGTGCTCGTGGTATTTTAGTAGGTCAATCACAGTCTTAATGTCATTATATTCCTCTCGTAAATACACAGAGTGTCCAATTGGAACAGCTGCATAGACATTGCCATTATGAAGTAGAACACACTTCAAACTTTGCTTAGAACAATCTAGAAATAATCGCCAGTCATTTGGATGGTATTCTGGCATCCCTAATTCCTGGAGAAGACCTGAGATATTATGACAATAAACAAACATATTCTCCTCTGTAAAAAATGGCACAAAAGTCTGCTCCCGATTTCGGAAGTATGACACATTAGTTGTATGGCTCATCTGATTCTTTTCTTGCATCCTGGAAGCTAACACTTCAGCTGCATTTTTGGAGAGACCCAAATCACGTACAAGGTCATTCAACTCTGGCTGGCTAAACTGTTGAGGAGTTAATGACTGTGGGGTCTCATAAGAAGGATCGCCAGATTCTGAAAGTATTTCTTGAGTTTCATCAGCAGTCTCTTGCTCTTGGTCACTACCCACATCTTCAGATGGAAGAAATCCTTTAAAAACTGGGATTGGGAGCTCATCAGAGTGCAGAGTAGGTCGGATTGCTGAGGGGATACTAGGATATGAGATTTTGTGTCTGTTTTCTTGCCAATGCCCTTTGTATTGACCAGACAAAATAGCAGTCAGTTGTGTGGTCCATCGGTTCTCGCCAGGTCATGGAAATCGAAAGGTAAACCCTTACGTTTCCCTTTTGTCCAGTCACGCAGCATTTTCTCGCAGTTATGACACACAATATGTGGGGCCCATTTCTTGTCTTGGTCACCAAGAGCAAGTCCAAAGTACGCTTTATAAGCACGCCTCAGAAACGATGTTATATTACGCCTTTGACGTATAAGCGTGAAGCATCCACAAATATAACAGAAAGCGTCCGGCTTGTTCTCACATTGACGTCTCCTTGTAGCCATGATCAGATCTGAAACAAAATCTAAACAATTTTAATATCTCTGTTGATAACATAACGTGTAAGTAATTAACACGTTTCCTGCGATGGGACCTACCGGTGTCCCACTATTGTCTTACCTTTAACTAAGTTGCAGGCTAGAGACAAATGTAACGACAACCTCACGTTATCATAGCTCATGCAGCACTGAAGCTGTCAGATGTACAAGAGCATCGCAGGAAACGTGTTAATTTGACCACAAAAGGCTAGAATGAAAAACTTAAAATTGCATTAAAACTAGAGCATGTAGAGCTGAACCGTTTTCATATTTGAATTTAGCAGGTCACAAAGGGTAAGAATGAGTAAAAAAATCTTATGCAACTGAGATTTCGAAAAAATTTGTTGACCTGTGTTATAAACGTGTGATATTTCCATACGTTTTGTGGTTGTTTTTGTTTAGTCACTCTCTGATCTTTGTCTCTAGTCTCTGGAAGATGACCAACATAACTTTTTAACATACACGTGTCACTGATCATGTTAACTTGTTCACTTCTTTTCGTCTTTCCTTTATCGTCCTAGTTCTATATTTTTCTTCCCATAACAACTATAAAGTTGTACTTTATGGATATGTTAAACGTGTTTCTCAACATCATTATATATCTAAATAACTTACACTTATTAAAAAGTAAAATTTTGGAGCCTTGACCAAAGGATTGTTATTATGTATTCATTTTGGATGTGTTTTCCTCTGTTGCGTCTCTGATACACTAACTTCTCAAAGTTACTTATTGTGGAAGGAAAATGTATGAGATCAGATAAAACCATGGCTGTGATTTAGGCCAGATCAAGGTAGAGCACAATAGATTTATGTTTTCTCAGAGATACATTTTTATTTCAAGTGGGTTTCTCGTCATTAAGAGTTGTGTTTTATTTCAGTGAATGGGACAACCTAGATGTACCAATACGCCTTTGTTCTTCATTAAATATCATGTTGTACGGGAAATAAAAATTTGTAATACACCCACTGTTCAGACATCTTGAGGTATTAAGGATATAGCTAGCACTGAAATCTAGTAGCGCTGAAGTGTGGGGTAATGTAACAACAAGAGAGTGCATGGTAATACTTAATAATATAACAACAAGAGAGTGCACGGTAATACTTAATAATATAACAACAAGAGAGTGCACGGTAATACTTAATAATATAACAACAAGAGAGTGCACGGTAATACTTAGTAACGTAACAACAAGAGAGTGCATGGTAATACTTAATAATATAACAACAAGAGAGTGCATGGTAATACTTAATAATATAACAACAAGAGAGTGCATGGTAATACTTAATAATATAACAACAAGAGAGTGCATGGTAATACTTAATAATATAACAACAAGAGAGTGCATGGTAATACTTAATAATATAACAACAAGAGAGTGCATGGTAATACTTAATAATATAACAACAAGAGAGTGCATGGTAATACTTAGTAACGTAACAACAAGAGAGTGCATGGTAATACTTATAATATAACAACAAGAGAGTGCATGGTAATACTAATATAACAACAAGAGAGTATAACAACAAGAGAGTGCATGGTAATACTTAATAATATAACAACAAGAGAGTGCATGGTAATACTTAATAATATAACAACAAGAGAGTGCATGGTAATACTTAATAATATAACAACAAGAGAGTGCATGGTAATACTTAATAATATAACAACAAGAGAGTGCATGGTAATACTTAATAATATAACAACAAGAGAGTGCATGGTAATACTTAATAATATAACAACAAGAGAGTGCATGGTAATACTTAATAATATAACAACAAGAGAGTGCATGGTAATACTTAATAATATAACAACAAGAGAGTGCATGGTAATACTTAATAATATAACAACAAGAGAGTGCATGGTAATACTTAATAATATAACAACAAGAGAGTGCATGGTAATACTTAGTAACGTAACAACAAGAGAGTGCATGGTAATACTTAATAATATAACAACAAGAGAGTGCATGGTAATACTTAGTAATATAACAACAAGAGAGTGCATGGTAATACTTAATAATATAACAACAAGAGAGTGCATGGTAATACTTAATAATATAACAACAAGAGAGTGCATGGTAATACTTAATAATATAACAACAAGAGAGTGCATGGTAATACTTATTAATATAACAACAAGAGAGCGCATGGTAATACTTAATAATATAACAACAAGAGAGTGCATGGTAATACTTAATAATATAACAACAAGAGAGTGCATGGTAATACTTAATAATATAACAACAAGAGAGTGCATGGTAATACTTAATAATATAACAACAAGAGAGTGCATGGTAATACTTAATAATATAACAACAAGAGAGTGCATGGTAATACTTAGTAACGTAACAACAAGAGAGTGCATGGTAATACTTAATAATATAACAACAAGAGAGTGCATGGTAATACTTAATAATATAACAACAAGAGAGTGCATGGTAATACTTAATAATATAACAACAAGAGAGTGCATGGTAATACTTATTAATATAACAACAAGAGAGTGCATGGTAATACTTAATAATATAACAACAAGAGAGTGCATGGTAATACTTAATAATATAACAACAAGAGAGTGCATGGTAATACTTAGTAACGTAACAGAAAGAGAGTGCATGGTAATATTTAGTAATATAACAACAAGAGAGTGCACGGTAATACTTAGTAACGTAACAACAAGAGAGTGCATGGTAATACTTAATAATATAACAACAAGAGAGTGCATGGTAATACTTAGTAACGTAACAGAAAGAGAGTGCATGGTAATATTTAGTAATATAACAACAAGAGAGTGCATGGTAATACTTAATAATATAACAACAAGAGAGTGCATGGTAATATTTAGTAATAGAACAACAAGAAAGTGCATGGTAATATTTAGTAATAACTGTGAGAAAGAAGGAACGAACACTGAAGATTCGTGTGACCACAGATGGTTGAACGTTCACTGATCCCATTCCTTACTGTACACAGATGATTATCTTGTTCATTAGAAAGTGTCTGTTGGATCACTACAACTGGATACTGGCAAGTCGAGCCGCATGACGAGAGTAGACCTGCAACTGCTGGTAAGTTGTATGTTATTATGAACTATTGAAGTGTGATAACTAGTTTGTAATGTAACTAATCTTTCTCAGAGTCCCAAGACAGACAATTCTTCAGACTTATGGTACCATAAGAACTAGAATGCACTGTAGGGTGTCTCAAACTATTGCTACTAAAATGATACTGTACCAGAATAGCTGGTTAGAAGAATCAGTTGAACCAAGGGAGACTCAGTAAATGGCAAGTTTACTTCAGAAAAGAACGGCCTCAGTCTTTCTTTTCTTAAAACTGCAGTTTATGTATTGGCCAACATATTAGTACAGTCTGTTGTTGGGTTGTTGTTTGTTGTTTGACAAGTGGACATCATTGTCTTGAGCACCTGAAGAGACTCACAGAAATTAATAATTTAACTTCACAAGTCAGTTTTGTGCAAGTTGGTTGCACAGAAAAACTTGGATCATAATTGTAAAGCTAGTATATATAAATGAATTTCTAAAGTGTCCTATCCAAACAGGGGTTACAGAAAACTGTAAAAATTGGTTTGGCACGGTCGTAATTGTATGTAAGTTAGAGTCTAAATATGTAACCAACAATCACGCTTCAGTATGACTGTAAAAGTCGCTTATTTTTATAACTTTGTCTCTTTTGTGTGTATGTGTGGAACTCTCTGATATTCAGCGCTTATCTCTGGTAACAATACCATTATCTCTTCCTTTGACCCCAGCAACAAACAGTAGGTATGCGGACTGGGAGTCAATAAGCTAGTTTTTATAATATAATCACATCGTTATGAATAAATATATATCATTCGTTTGTTTAGTGATGATTGTTTGTGTTCCTATAGTATCAGTGTTCAATGTATTATTTGAATAACAGTACTGATTAAACTTCAAACTTATCAGTCAGACACTAGTGTACCTGATATCACACTTTATAATATTTTAGTTCAATTTTATCAACATATGTTCTAACATATACAAATATCTATGTGTGATAATTCCAGATTACGAATTTTGCAATTTCAGTTATCTATGTTAATAAAACTTAGTACGGAAGAGTATAACATTCTGCGTGTTAGTTGAGCTTTAAGGTATGATGATATAGTATACGTTTTTCAAACCTTTTAATTTATTTATCTAAAAAATCACACCATAGAAAACAAATTCTTTTACTACGAATAAGGTGCGTTATTATTAATTAGTCTTCACGTTTAGGTTTTTAAATGGAAGAAATACACTTTTCAATCTACAAATACACAAAAACGTAGGTTGGCTCCATACCATAGGTCTTGATTTTGGAGCTTGCGAGCCAGGTTCAAAACTGTGCGAAACCACAAAATGTCGCCCGACTTTAATCTGTGGGTGCGTTATAAAAGTGACATTCAATTCCTTAGAATGTAGGTTGAGTGATAGGGTGTTACTAACTGACTGCATTCCTTCTAGTCCAAAGTTCAAATTTCGAAATTGTGATACAAAGACTTATTAGGTTTACCACAAATATAAATACGTGGTTTTAATGGCTACTTCTCATGACTAATTAGACACAGTATACTCTGTTAAACCTTACAGATGTTGTGGTGAGAGCTCAGAATGTAGATTTCTCCAACTGTTTATTTATTGTTGTCAAATATTTAGCTGTCACCTCGAACATCTTATCTATTTAAACTAGTGTTGCTTTTAGTTTTTACGATTACTTGAGTATTTAACTGTATATTTTAGCTAATTCTAAAGGCTTTTAACAACTCGTACCTCTATTCAGTAGTGTGTCGTCTGTCGGACAGCCAGTAGACACTAAAATGACATCACATAAAGGATGCTTAACTTTGTAATTCGTACTGTCAGGATGTCAATAAAATGCGTACATGCCATGAATCGTGAAAAATTAGGCACTTTGTAAGCTACAACACAGTATGGCATACGAATTACAAATGCAAGAAATAAAAACAGTTGTTACTCTTAATTTTAGTTATATTTATTGTTGAAACAGAACACTTAGAGGGAACCTGCAATAATACATCTTGTTACTACTTATTTAAACAGAACTACGTGTTGGAAACCTTTCATTTCTGATATCAAACTCTTATTTAAGGACAGAACGAACGTAGTAGAAAGCTTTTGGACAGAACAAACGTAGTAGAAAGCTTTTGGACAGAACGAACGTAGTAGAAAGCTTGTGGACAGAACGAACGTAGTAGAAAGCTTTTGGACAGGCGGATATTTCGGTTTATATGAATTTCACTCATTTCTCTATTATACTACGTTTTGTTTTCTAACAGTATGCACTATTATAATTCAGTAAACGCTTAAAAATATCTCATATTTTTGTTTTCCCAAGCTGTTTGAATCTCAATAGCTAACAATTGATGTTCTTGTGTATTTCGAAATAATAATTAATTCCATATTTCTATAATTAGTGCTTAGATTTATCAAATCTTATTAATTATAACATTTTTAAATTAATATTATACTTCTGAATATTATGTTTTATCATAGGTTAAAGTTGTAAATTTAAGGATAACTTAAATTATCGTTAGTAAGAGGGAGGTATTCAACAGACAATTCAAATCACGTTAGGTATAATAGGTTTTATTTTTATTGACTGATGATTTATGACGTTTATCATAGATAGCCGTCCCTAATTTAGCAGTGTAAGACTAGAGGGAAGGCAGCTAGTCATCACCACCCACCGCCAACTCTTGGGATACTCTTTTACCAACAAATAGTGGGATTGATCGTAACATTATAACGTCCCCACAGTTGAATGGGCGAGCATGTTTGGTGCGACCGGGATTCGAACCCACGACCCTCGGATTATGAGTCGCACGCCTTGACACACGTGGCCATGCTGGGCCTAAAGAAAAAGAGTAGAAATAAAATACAGACCAAATAATTTAATAATCATTTAATAATATCCTTCACCAAACGTTGGTAGACATAGATTTAAAAAAGGCACGATTAGGTTTGTGACATGTTTCTCTTATCAGATATTGATAAAGGTAAGACAAGACTTCTTCCTAATCTCATTCACCATAAAAGGAAGTGGCAGCATAAATAGAATGGGTTTCTTTAGTTTGGATATCGCGTAAAGTTATGTGAGGGTTATCTGCGTTATCCGTCCCAGTTTAGCTGTATAAGACGAAAAGGACTGTAGCAAGTCATCACCACCCACCGCCAACTCTTGGACTACTCTTTTGTCAACGAATAGTGGAATTTATCGTCATATTATAACACTCACAAGGCTGAATGTGCGAGCATCTTTGGTGGGACAGGTATTCGAATCCGAGACCCTCAGATTACGAGTCTAGTGCCTTAACCACCTGGCCATGCCGAGTCTTACTAAATGGAATGGAATATTAAAGTTTGCCTTCTACCTGCTTTAGAGGTAAGTTCTTTCATCAGGATATAGTGACTGTAAGAAAAATAGAAACTAAACAAGATTATAGTAGCTTTCCATCAAAAGGGAAACCGAAACACAACTCAAGAAAAGGTTTTAAATTTTGTTCCGATCAGATATTGATACAAAAATATAGGAAATAAAACTTTGTTCAATATTCAACTCACTCAAAACTTTTGAAACCAAATCAGAAATAAAAACCTTTAAGATTTTTCACAAAAGTAATATATTGCTTAATATTATTTATTAGTGAATCCAAACGGGTTTAAAACACTGAGTGGTAAATATTTTATTTTTCAAAACTTTGAATAAAACCAATAAACATGTTTTTAGTCACCAAATGTATAATATAATAGTTCCATCTATTCTACTAAAACAATCAGACGGTAATCTTTACACTTTGTGAATAATCTACAAGAACAATCAGACGATAATCTTTACACTTTGTGAATAAAAAGAGAGAAGACGAGAAGAGTGACATTTTGTCATAATTGAAAAGAAACACAACGAAATATTTTTCATTATTGGTTTCCTAGCTTTAACTTGGAATATAGTTCAACGTGAACAAACAATCCACTTAGCAGTACTTGAAAAAACTGACACTGACTGGACCTGATCACAGCTCGACGGAACTGACTCTAAAACGTGTTAAACTCTTGTGTCTGAGCCGAGATCTACCACTATAGTCTGATTGTGTCCTTTCGAGGCGGAACGTCGAGCCTGTTTGATGATGTGTTTCTTGTCGATGAAGTGCTCTATGGAAAATACCAAAAGAAATTTAAAACTGACAAAGCGAAATTAAAACATTATTCTATATAAATATAACAGTACTACCTGTTGTGTGTTTATGTAATTACATATCTATATTTAAATTAACAGTACTGCCTGTTGTGTGTTCATGTAATTACATATCTATATTTAAATTAACAGTACTGCCTGTTGTGTGTTCATGTAATTACATATCTATATTTAAATTAACAGTACTGCCTGTTGTGTGTTCATGTAATTACATACCTATATTTAAGTTAACAGTACTGCCTGTTGTGTGTTCATGTAACTACTTGTCTATATAAATATAACAGTACTGTCTGTTGTGTGTTCATGTAACTACTTGTCTATATAAATATAACAGTACTGTCTCTTGTGTGTTCATGTAATTACATATCTATATTTAAATTAACAGTACTGTCTGTTGTGTGTTCATGTAACTACTTGTCTATATAAATATAACAGTACTGCCTGTTGTGTGTTCATGTAACTACTTGTCTATATAAATATAACAGTACTGTCTGTTGTGTGTTCATGTAACTACTTGTCTATATAAATATAACAGTACTGTCTCTTGTGTGTTCATGTAACTACTTGTCTATATAAGTATAACAGTACTGTCTCTTGTGTGTTCATGTAATTACATATCTATATTTAAATTAACAGTACTGCCTGTTGTGTGTTCATGTAACTACTTGTCTATATAAATATAACAGTACTGCCTGTTGTGTGTTCATGTAACTACTTGTCTATATAAATATAACAGTACTGTCTCTTGTGTACTGTTCTTGTGTGTTCATGTAACTACTTGTCTATATAAATATAACAGTACTGTCTCTTGTGTGTTCATGTAATTACATATCTATATTTAAATTAACAGTACTGCCTGTTGTGTGTTCATGTAACTACTTGTCTATATAAATATAACAGTATTGTCTGTTGTGTGTTCATGTAACTACTTGTCTATATAAATATAACAGTACTGTCTCTTGTGTGTTCATGTAATTACATACCTATATTTAAGTTAACAGTACAGTACTGTCTCTTGTGTGTTCATGTAATTACATACCTATATTTAAGTTAACAGTACTGTCTGTTGTGTGTTCATGTAACTACTTGTCTATATAAATATATGTAACTACTTGTATATAAATCTACTGTCTCTTGTGTGTTCATGTAATTACATATCTATATTTAAATTAACAGTACTGTCTGTTGTGTGTTCATGTAACTACTTGTCTATATAAATATAACAGTACTGCCTGTTGTGTGTTCATGTAACTACTTGTCTATATAAATATAACAGTACTGTCTGTTGTGTGTTCATGTAACTACTTATCTATATAAATATAACAGTACTGTCTGTTGTATCTTCGTGTAACTACTTGTCTATATAAATATAACAGTACTGCCTGTTGTATGTTCATGTAATTACTTTACAACAGCGTTTGGATGGATCTTCACAACAACTGGTATAGATGTTCATTAGTTCCATATCGGGTAACATACAAATTTTCAGTTGTGTTTTTTGTGGTGTTTTATTGACGTTTTTTACTACTACTTCGCCCCTGTTGATGAATCTTCACGAAATTTGTCACGACGGTTTCTTTGATCTGTGCGAAAATAAACACTTCTTTACTGTCTCACATTTTGTCCTTTACTTTAAGACTTTTATGTTTTTGGTGCTTTTTTTACAAATAGAAATAAGGGAAACAACTTTTTTATGTTCTAATATAACCTTTCATAATTATAAGCATACATAACTTCCGTCCACTGGACGGGTACTACAGTTGGTACGTAATATTATAACTATATTGCGACAACTGAAATGTAATTGAAACGCACTACTGATCGTTTTTGTCCTACGTCATATTTTGTTTGTTTCTTTCATTTGAATTTTTGCACAAAACTACACGAGGGCTATCTGCACTAGCCGTCCATAATTTAGTAGGGTAAGATTAAGGGGAAGTCAGCTAGTCATCACGACCACCGCCAACTCTAGGGATATTCTTTCAACAATGAATAGTGGGATTGACTGTTACATTATAACGCCCTCACGGCTGAAAGGGCGAACACGTTTGATGTTACGAGGATTTGGGTCTTTATTAGATAACGAGTTAATTAGTTTGAGTTGTTGCTAGGTGACGTGTTTGAAATGTTGCTAGGTGACGTGAAGTACTCTGCAGTTTTGTGTTAACCTCCTGATGTCGTACCCTTGTACAAATAACAAACAAATATGTAGTTAAACTATTTGGTGGTTTTGTACAGTGTGCACTTCTCTTAATGCTGGTGTCGTAATGAAATAGAAAAAAAAAGAAATGCGGGTGTGCGATCGACTTTGGCCAAATATGTTTAAGTAAAAGAATAATAATTTTTATTGTACTCTGCCAACAACGCATAGGTTGCAAACTGTTCCAGCTTAGATGCAATAGGGTTTAACTCAAACTTACTTTGTTTTACACATTTTTTTCTATAATTTACCCATATTTACTAATTTTACCTTGATAATAATTCAGTGAAAACAATCGGCCTGACATGGCGAGGTGGTTAAGGCACTCGACTCGTAACCTGAGGGTCACGGGTTCAAATCCCCATCACACCAAACATGCTCGCCCTTTCAGCCGTAGGGGCATTATTATGTGACAGTCAATCCCACTATTTGTTGGTAAAAGAATGGCGGTGAGTGGTGATGACTAGCTGATTTCCCTCTAGTCTTACACTGCTAAATTAGGGACGGCTAGCACATATAGCCCTCGAGTAGCTTTGCACGAAAATCAAAACAAATATTACAAAAAGTAATTAAAACAAAAGTTTATTTGTAAAATGTGCATCTTATGTAAATGTACATATTACATTAACATACCATCATTTTTATTAAGAAAATACAATGTGATGTGTTTTAGAAAGGTATGCCATATTTTGATCTAACGTGCAAATTCGCATATACGAATATATGCAACAAGTACAATAGGTAATATTAAAACGGTTTTTGGAGTGCAACCACGTCATTACAGTCCAGGTCGCCATAACTGATCCTTCTCTATCTGACGACCATTAATTTTGATAATACTTCTATACCACGTTTTCTTTTTCAAAACCCTCAGTCTTAACAAAAACGATAGGTGCGCTGCGTTCATCAAGTTAGCC
This sequence comes from Tachypleus tridentatus, assembly GCF_004210375.1. NCBI lineage: Eukaryota > Metazoa > Arthropoda > Merostomata > Xiphosura > Limulidae > Tachypleus > Tachypleus tridentatus. Next base: position 129,889,581 of record NC_134830.1, read on the forward strand.
GGTATATCTTAGTATGGATATCATGAATAACGTTTCATTCTTCATCTCCTTGAAGATTGAAACAGTATAATGGATGGTATGACTGAAAGTCTCACATTTGTGATCTCAAATCCTGTTGGCTTCGTTACCAGACAGGGATCTTACTTCCTTATGTTGTTTATAGTTGCTCGGACTGGGTGAACTGATTTGATATTAGCGTCTACATTTGTGGATTATCTTCTGTTGTACGATGCGCACTTTGCTTTCCATGACTGGGGTAGTAGTTGATGTATATTTCATTCTGGATGACTTTGGATCCATAAGTTGATCCATATTCCTCTGTCTTTTAAAGTCATTGAGTTCAAACGACATACCTCGTTTGGAAATTCTAAATTCGCTACCAAGACACATTTTGTGATACCCTTTAATTTTTGATGACATCACACTACTTAAGTAACGCCTGACAATATCAACGTGTAAATATAGAACATTATGTTTCATCATAATGTCATATCGGTTGTGGTTGGCATTTGAATTGCTGGTTAGCATATTCAGAATAGTTGTCACATAAGTACATATCTATGTATCACAACAAGTTACCTTTTATGAACGTTTCAGGCTAATGACAATGAAGTAATGAGCATTACGTGTTTTGATTTTGCATATTAAATGCATAAAAACCCTATGCAATAGCTCTAATATTTTCCTACACTTATATTCAAATGTTTTATTTCTAGAAATAAAAATCACATGAAAGATGTTTAAATATGCTAGAAACCAACAACCGTTAGATATGTAATACTACAACAACCCTGACATTAAATACGTAATACCTCAAGAACCAGCCGTTAGTTATGTAATACTACAACAACCCCGTCCTTAGATATGTAATACTACAACAACCCTGACGTTAGATATGTAATACTACAACAACCCTGTCGTTAGATACGTAATACTACAACAACCCTGTCGTTAGATACGTAATACTACAACAACGCTGACGTTAGATATGTAATACTACAACAACCCTGACGTTAGATATGTAATACTACAACAACCCCGCCGTTAGATATGTAATACTACAACAACCCTGTCGTTAGATATGTAATACTACAACAACCCTGTCGTTAGATATGTAATACCTTATCAACCTCGTCGTTAAATATGTAATACTACAACAACCCCGCCGTTAGATATGTAATACTACAACAACGCTGACGTTAGATATGTAATACTACAACAACCCTGACGTTAGATATGTAATACTACAACAACCCCACCGTTAGATATGTAATACTACAACAACGCTGACGTTAGATATGTAATACTACAACAACCCCGTCGTTAGATATGTAATACCTCAACAACCCCGCCGTTAGATACGTAATACCACAAGAACCCCGCCGTTAGATACGTAATACCTTATCAACCCCGCCGTTAGATATGTAATAACACAAGAACCCCGCCGTTAGATACGTAATACCTTATCAACCCCGACGTTAGGTATGTAATACCTCTAGTTTTGTACAATTGATAAACAACACATGCTCTGACATAATCACTCCCTAGCGACCCCCTAGCGGTATGTCTACGGATTTACAATACTAAAATCAGCGGTTCGATTCCCCTCGGTGGTATCAGCAGATAGCCCGATGTGGCTTTGCTATAAGAAAAACACACAAACACACACACTCCCTAGTAGAACAGCGCTATGTCTGGGGATTTAAAACACTAGAAACTAGATTTCTATGCCCGTGAAGGACAGAGCACAGACAGCCCTTTGTGTAGCTTTGCACTTTATTACACACAAATAAACAAACTAACGTAGTAAAATGGCGTAGAGTGTTCAGCTAATCAGGTACAATTTAATTATTCTCTGAAAGAAAATTAACTTGCAGGTTGGTTAAAGTAGTCCTTATAAATGATATACATTTAATTAAAAATAATAAATAAATAGTTGGTGATAAAATAAGGTGAATATTGACACTTTAGTCGCTTAATTTAGTTCACACAGTAAGAATCATTGTTCACGAAACCTGATTACATGTATAGTGTCTAGTGACTCAGCTTGGTATTTAGAGAAAGACCTCGTGGGCACTGCCTATGGCAAAAGTAAGGTTATTGGCATTATAACAAATAATTCTTTCTCATGGATCGTTAGAATATGATATATTAGCAATTTTTTTTCAACACACGTTTTATTGTTAGGTCAACTACAGGTGTCGTAATGTTGCCTAGGTAACTTAATTCAACGAGACTAGGTTACTTACATTAAAGCTTTTCTTTTATGTGCTACGTTATATACGCCCGTCTTTAAAAACAAGTTTGTTTGTTTGTTTTTGAATTTCGTACAAAGCTACACGAGAGCTATCTGCGCTAGCCGTCCCTAATTTTGCAGTGTAAGACTAGACGGAAGGCAGTTAGTCATCACCACCCACAGCCATCTTTTACCAACGAATAGTTTGATTAACCGTTACATTATAACGCCCCCACGGCTGAAAGGGCGAGCATGTTTGGTGCGACGGGGATTCGAACTTGCGACCCTCAGACTACGAGTCGAACGCCTTAGCCCTCCTGGTCATGCTGGGCCTTAAAAACAAGTAGCTTCGTTCTAAGGCAGAAAAATATATATAACTATAGGAGACTTTTAACAAAACTTTCCATTGTAGTTCTTTCCATGATTGTAAAGGATGTGGTAAATTTCACGTGCGCTGAAAACGTTTGACGATAAACACAAAAGTGTGAATCACGGGGTATTATTTGGTTTCTGTAATAAAACTAAATTTGATGATATCACACACACACAAGTACAAATACAAAGATCTGACGAATACATCCAACAAATAAGTTTAACAAAAACAACGTATGACCTTTAGTGGGTTGAGTTTTGAAATTGGACTGCTTCCCTCATTTCAGGTTATTGAAAGTAAATCTAAGCATTTTACACAAATTAACCTGATTACAACTAACATATAGTCCTATGTTGTAGTCCTTGTATTATTATGTTTGTCTGACACATAACACTGTAGGAAAAAAAGCTTTTGTGGGTCAAAGTTATGTTGAATACACGTGTTAGCTGGTAAATAATGTAATATCATCTCACTCAGATATCTCAAATTGATTAACCTTAGCTCAGACGTCAAAGTGAATACAAAAAGATATTGTCACTATATAACTTTAGGATATACGCAATGAACGTTGAATCTTTCACCTACTTTAAAAACAATTGAAACTGGACTAGTGTTGGACAGAACTTGTGCGAACGGGTGAATAGTGATGATTAAATATATTAATATATCGATCACAAAGTACTAAAATGACAGACACTTTGTTCATTTCTTGATCCTCTGGTTGACTGCCTCACAGAAAGAACCATGGTGTTCGAGTTGTCCAGTTCCCAAAACTGTTGTTGGCGGCGTCTCCTATGGCTGCTTCTGTGAAACTTGTGTCGAAACTCCCGCTTGAATCTTTCCTGGAGTATACAGAAAATAGTTTGGTTTCATTCTTAGAACAACAACTGGATACAACTAGAAGGCACTTCTACCACAACTGTTTGGGAAGACCGATGAAAAATGTTATAACGTTTAATATAAAATAGCACGTTATAACAGTGCTATTTTATTTTATAGTAATACTGTTACAAATAATTTTAACACTGTTGATATTATTTTAACTTAAACCCTTTCTCTAAACACTTAAAAATGTGTTTATAAATGTGTTGTTGGTTATCTACATTCACACATTTTAACATGTTTATATAATTTGATCAGGACGTTCAGTCACATTTTTATAAAAATATACAAATCAACAAACCTCAAAAACAAAAATATCTCCAACCTAACAACAAATGTGAAAGTGATGCGACACTGGTGGCAAAAAATAAAAACAAAGAACAGAAAGAAAACATAAATGGTACAATATATTGTATCAATCCTCGTGGATCTCTGAACTTGTATGTATTAAACCAAAGTGGGCTGAAAATGTTAAATGGTAACATGAGTAATGAATACAGATTTACTATATGGGAAGATATATTTACACATTTTCTCATTTTTGCAGTGAAAGTTATTATTTATAATTGTAGTTTGTGCAGATTAACGAAACAATTTGATTTTTAAGACCATTTTTCACAGAGTAGCTACATATTTGGATTGGTGTGTGTAACTTCTTTTCTCTAAGTGAAGTAAAGTTTAGATATCCTATTAATTTTAGAATAGAATGCTCTCCTTACGATGTCAGAATAACAGTGAATACTGTACCAAACCTGTCCTACTTTCAGCCATCAGTGGTACAGTAAATTATTTAGTATCAGAATAACAATGAGTACTGTACCAAACCTGTCCTACTTTCAGCCACTAGTGGTACAGTAAATTATTTAGTACCAGAATAACAGTGAATACTGTACCAAACCTGTCCTAGTTTCAGCCACTAGTGGTACAGTAAATTATTGAGTACCAGACTAACAGTGAATACTGTACTAAACCTGCATTTGCAGTAATCTCATTTATATGTTTTTACCAAGAAAATCGTTGTAGATTTCTCAAACAATCTTCTCTTGTGTACAGATATCTTTTTATTAAATATCATTTTCAATAAAGACAGAGGTGCTGACACGTAGTGTATGTAAAATTTGGTCGAAATTCAAGATCCAACTGTTAAAATGTAAAGTAAAATTTATATTAAGACATTAAAAAGGATTTGCTTTCCAACTTTTTAATTTTTTTTGTTTTCTTTTTAATTCGGAAAGTTTTTGCCACAAATTGAACAATTACTTTCAAGGTTTAACTATAGTCAATAAAAAAATATTCGAAACTACAAAACAACCAATAAATCAACCACGTGATATTTATTATAGGTAAAACAAAGCTATGGACATTGTGTAACTAAAATAATATCTTGACAAATCTAGAGATTTGAGTTGACTTGGTAGGAATTTCAGTTTAAATCACTTGTTTTTATCGGTACACTATATATCTCCTTGTCCTCAATTTATTATCTCAGCTAAGCCTTGATTAGTTATATTTATATGTACCTTGAACCAATCGAATCCTTAGATGACGTTTTTGTAGTAACCACTATCATATTTAAGTCTTTGAGTGTCTTCACACATGAGTTGATTATCTACACTTTTGAAAATCTAAACCTTACTTAAGGAAGGGTTGTAAAATTATTAGCGAGTTTCAAATGTAACAGAAAACAAATCACTGACCAAAAAAAGAAAGAAATATTGTTTGTGACACATTAGCGAGAACTTGAAATATAAAGTACATTCCATCTAACTTGGATGGCTGACACCAGATTGTGGAAATAACTTCAATTGTTCTTATTGTTACACCGTTGAGGGAAAATATAAAAAGTAACGACAAAAGCAGTGCTGTCCCTTAGGGATAATACATCAATCAGATGTAATAGTGTCATCAAACAGTTTCTGATGTATGTTATAGTCAGGTTTTCATCAGAGGTAAAGAAATTCATCAAGAGTGGTTCCTTATGTACAATATGCAAGGATTCTCATCAAACACCTTTTGAACTCGTGAGAACCACAGATCTCCCAAAGAAACACTATGCTATGAGTTTTCTTACTATACAATCTAATACGTGATCTCATAATCACGTGTGAAGATAAATGTTTGAACGATATTGTTATCATCTCACATAGAATCTGTATAACAAGAAGAGAAAGTACCTGACGTGAAGTGCCCAAGATTTATTAATCACAAAGGTTTAGAGTTTATATCTACCATTCGGTGTAAAACTATCGTCGTTTCATCAGGGGATGAATGTAAAAATGAAGAAAGCCAACAGTACGATAGTACAGTATTTACAATATTGTGACCTACCTTCTACAGGTACTGGTGTGTTAATAAACATCATGAACCTACTTCTTAGATAAATTATTTCGTGTTATGTTGACTCATATGAAAGAAAATACAAAAAAAGAGAGTTACAGATGGCCTAGAAGAATCATTTACATCAAGATACATAAATTAAAGCTTCTAATCAAGTCAGTGTGTATACATTAATATAAAACGTATCTAAAATCCCATAGACATCCTTGTGCATCTTCTTGACCTTCTTGGTTTAAACCTTATAACATGCTACAAGTTATTATACTTGTTATTTATTCATTACATTTACTTAGGTATTAGAGAACTACTCGTTAGTGACGTCTTTCTTCAAGAACCCTTCTAGAAAGTCAGAAGATTTGGGTGCATAAACAAGTGGTGCCTGTTTATTACATCTGTCATGAAGAAACCTATAATGCCAAACAAGAGATAACGGCCATATGAAACTTTCCTTACCAGCTCGTGCATGTTTACTCATTTCCATATTTCACCTGAACGTTATCTTTCTTTCTTCCGTCCCAGCTACCGATATTTTGTATATAAACCAGCGTGGGCCCGTCATGGCCAAGCGTGTTAAGGCGAGCGACTCGTAATCTGAGGTTCGCATCCCCGTCGCGCCAAACGTGCTCGCCCTTTCAGCCGTGGGGGCGTTATAATGTGACGGTCAATCCCACTATTCGTTCGTAAAAGAGTAGCCCAAGAGTTGGCGGTGGGTGGTGATGACTAGCTGCCTTCCCTCTAGTCTTACACTGCTAAATTAAGGACGGCTAGCACAGATAGCCCTCGAGTATCTTTGTGCGAAATTCAAAAACAAACAAACAAACAAGCGTTTACACAGAACTTGACTTGTATGTCTTTATGGGAAATAGCACTAATACATTTCATTATCCAGATGTTTGAATTAGGAGACAGTTTAATGTAAGACATGACGAAAAGCCTTATCTTGTGAACACATACTCTGTCGGCCTAGTTTCTAGATGTTATGTTGCTTATTGTTAGATAGGGTACATGGACAGCTTTAGCCACTGATATCTATATTTCTTGATGACGAGAAACCTACTTGAAATCAAACTGTATCTCAAAACGGCTGGTATAAGTATACCATTCTTATACATTCTGAGATACATTGTCCTCTATACTCTTGGATTCTCGCCCGTTAAAATACGCCATACTTTGTTTACCATGATCATAGGCCATTTTCTGAATCTTCCTGCCATCCAAATTGATCCAATTCCTTCTTTTCCATATCATTCAATACAAGGGTTACATGAACACATCTTTTTTAATATAATGAGCTAATAAATGCTTTCCATCAGAAAGGACTGTTACATATCTTTATTAAAAGCGATCAGATTTCATCACACTATTTATCAGTAAAGTAAATAATGTTAAATGTGTGTGTTTTGATCACAATATTTGGTTAGTTTTACCTTTACAAAATTAGGGTTTAGTTGTTGCTTTATACATTGTTGAATGAAATTGATGTCATTAAAAATAATGTTAAAATGTAGTTCTTACACTTTGAAACCCACTGACTGTACACTGGCTTTGTTTACCACATTACCTACTTAATTACATGCCCAAAATGGGTTTAATATAATGCACTTAACCATTTGTATATATGTTTATATTTATAGAAAGATATATTCTCAAATCTACTTACATTGTAGATGGCGTAAATAAACGGGTTATAACAGGAGTTACTCATGGCCAGCCAATGACTGCAGAACCAGATGACATTGATGTATTTGTAGCTGAAACAATCAAAATATTCTATACTCTTGATGTAAGCAAAACTCTAGAGAATAGAAACATGAATAAAACAGAATATAACTATACGAACACGCACCAATAGAAAAAGAGTTTATCTAGAGACCCACACACATATATATATATAAATAGAGAGTAATAAATATATATGGATTCTTAAAGAGAGACATAAAGACAGCTCTACAATAAAACGTATGAAGCGAAACCTTTAAATATACTTTGTCGCATGTAAAGATAAGATTATTGGAAGCGGACTTGGCTTCAAATATCTTTCTTTACTAGATAAACGAATTATATGTACAGTATAAAATATGTTTTTGAAGTTTGATTGATAAAATCTGTTCCACTGATTAATTTAACAGTCCAATTCGCATAAAACAAAACTGTACATTCAAGGCATTCTCTTCTAAGATGTATATTGTTTCTGGAATTCGATTATTTTACATAAAATATGAAATTTTGAATTTTTGTTCTAAGCGAATTTGATCTTTAAAAAAGGAAAAAAGTTACAGTAAAGAAGTATTAACATCGTAGTTTATATGTAACGAATATTTGTGACGTAAATAAAAATACTACATTCTTGCTCATGGGATGAAGTAAGTGGGTGTTAAGATAGTATGAAACCTATTTTAAGTATTGGCCACGTATTAGAAACCCTTTTTAAAGCGTTGGATGTCGGATTATGTAATATATCACCAAGTATTCTCGAAGTGTAGGATGCTGGATGAAGTGGCATATTAGAAATTTTTGTTTAAACATTCGATGCTAGAGTATGTGATATATCCTAAACTTTTGTTGAAATGCTGGATAACACATTAAAATCCGTCTTTAAGCGTTAAATGCTAGATTATGTGATATGTTAAAACCTGAAAAACGTTTGCGTGTTAATTCATCTTTTGGGGATCTCTTCATTTATATAAAAAAAACAGAACAAAAATACACACACAACTTTTCGTGTTTAACGATCAATTTACGCTAAATATACATTATTTGAGCAAACTGTGTTAATTCCAAATGGTCTGAAATACACAATTTGAGAAGACAGCTGGATTAGTTTCATATTGGATTATCTATTATCTCTCTCTCTCTCTCTCTATTTATATATATAACTGTGTCTTCATAAAATTATAAAATATATTTAAATTCCATAAAACCAAAAATATGACATCAACTTAACTAAAACTGCACAATCGGTTCTTTCCTTATTATGTTTCATTATTTAAAAGTTTAATGACGTCAGACCTTATTAGATATTGGTAAATAAAAATCTCATAGAGAATAAGATTTTTCATGGAAAATAAAGTCTAGTAGTACTGAGAAAACGGACTATGAAGTGCTATCAATATATCATAAAAAGCAATTCTAAATATTTTCAAAATATATTTTTATTTTGATTGATAAAGAAGCTCTGGGTCAGTTTGAACTTATTTTATTATATATAAAACGTATAGTAAATAATTATAATATATATACATACATGTAGGGAAAACTCAACAGTAAGTAAATATATATATATATATAACTGGAAAATATATCTATGTACTTTAAGTTTTGATAGAATCAATCAAACGAATAATTAAGGACATTTCTATAGGTTTAAGATGTTACAAAGGTTTCTTAACTTTGTTAATCGTATAATAAAGTTTTTCATTACGTATTGGTGTATACGTTATGTGTTAATAACGTTTTCATAAAATGGTGTAAATTATATGTTTAAACTTTGACATTATGTTATGAATGAAAATAAAATACCAGACACGTAATCTCGATGAGTTGTACAAGGTAGGGTACGTTAAAGCCTGCAACAAGTTGTACTCATAAAAGTCGGTGGCAAAAATCATTAACGTAACCTAAACAACAGTAAATAATACAACCCAGAAGGATATACGCCTGGAAACAAGATAGGAAGAGTATTGGTTCACCAAGATAATATTTATAGTCACATCTTTCCATCCGTCGCATACCTCGAGCGGCTCGAGAATTAAATTTGTGTTGATGATAACGTGTATAACGGTCAAGTCACCAGACGCAAAACCTAAGGATTTCTGTGCGATCGCATTGTCGGAAAAATGTAGTACTCGTACACTAACTGGATTATGAAAAGATAGCAAGGTGGAGGGGTGTGCTTCGGAAGTGACAGCCTTAGAGAAATGAAAACTGTGTTGCAGATTTATTATTAAGGCGCATAGTCGTTAGTGCAAGGCCGGTCGTGACCACATGTATTGAAACAACTTAGGGAGTTTTTAAATTCGTTTCAATATAACACGTTCAACCCTCTGTATAACAAGTAAAAGTTCAATGTCATTCTTTAAAAGTCATATGTATATTGCTTCACCTTATAATCAGTTATAATCTAATACATATTCTCCCAACCTGCTTCTAAGTTACAATTTTAATATTTTGTAAATCTACCGGAAAACATCTAATTACGATAGTAATTATCTTTTAGTGTCATCACCCATCAATGACAGTTTAGAAGTGTGAACAAACTGTGTTTCAAAGTTCTGTGTTATAATATTTACCTACTGTGTAATATTGTAACACTACTACACATAAACACGAATACTAAGTTTCGTGTTTACAGTGTCTGTTAAAGAAAAAGACATGAGAGGAAACACGACTTCCCCCCCCCCAAGAGCAAACAAGTTCCAGGTTCTCCGATCAATAAATCGGAGTAAACTGACCACTTGCGTGGCCTCGACCTCACGCCCCTAGATTTCTGTGGGGCCGTGGGAAGTGCACCGTGAAGAGAGAAGAGATTTCTAACTTGAATCATTTACGACAAAACGTCACTAGATCAACTTACATGTTTCGCCGGAGATTCTCAATCGAGTACAGACAGAAATTGATTATCGATATGTTGTTAATGGTCCAAACGGTTTAGTTGTATAATACTGTTTCAAAAACCTTGTAAATGGATAAAACTGCATTTACAAAACTTTTGAAGATGGCGAATCAAATAAATAAAAGTTCAATGTACCCTGAATATCTGTCTTTTTACTAGTCTGCTTACGAACCTCACTATTCACTTGTGTAAACCTTGTATAACAAAGTAATTACTGTAATAAACTAATATGTATTAATTAAAAACTCGATAGAATGTATGAGTTGCTCATACTTTCTTTTCAAAACCAGTATTTTGCCAATGAATTTGTAAAGATAAAGCAATAACAGGAAACGTTTTCTCGACTTTCTTTGGATAAATTATTTTATGTAGTTAAAAATTTGAAACGAACTATATACTGTAGTTAATAAATACGTGTATTATGCTGCAACATGGTGTTAAACGTCATTTCATTCCTGAATGAGAAACGTCAATGTCTTAACATAATAATGGTTAAGCTATTAACAATAAATGTATTTTTATATTTTATCAGCTGTGTTAATTATACAGTGAATGTTAAGTATATGTCATTTAAATACAATCATAGAATTTTACTTTACGTTGACCATGACAAGTAACTGTGTCTTCTGTGTAATTTCTCTACTGATTTAACAAAGAGTTAAAATATTGATAAGGTTTTAGTTTAAATTAACAGTTTAATATGGCAAGTGTTTCTTACTTTACAGCAAGAAATAAAAAATATCAAAAGTGCCTTTAAAATAGAGTAGAAAACACTGGAAATTCTGTGGTGTATTTCAGTTAATTAAACTTCTGATAATACAAGTTCAAAAAAAAGATTAACAAAGTAGAGAGGTGGTCAATGATGTTAAAAGAGTAATATTATGATAACGGGTTCAACTAATTGATTATTAATGTATTTGGACAATGTAAGACCCAGTTTGTATACAAAGTAATTATAAATATTCACTTAACCCTTATTTACCTTTAAGAATTATCCTCATAAATGCTTCTTTTTCATATATAAAATGTCCCCCTATAAAACATAATGAAATCGTGTGATAGACTGAAAAACGTTATTCTAATTGATTCACGAATTTTCAATGTAATTAGGTTTGAGTTATTGTAGTCTCCTGCCAAAAAGAGACAACCTGGCCACCAGATTAAGATAGTAAACATCGTATTGATTATACTAATAAAGTAAAACTTCAAACTTTCAAAGCTTCGTCTTTATACAACAGATGTGACGATCCAAATAAGTTCCAATTAATCCTTTTACTCATGCATCATTCATCTTTTAAGACATTCTTTTATTAGAAGACTTAACTGTTCAAAAAACAAACCTCTCGAAGGGAGGATTATCAACAATAGACGCATAAATTTTAAATATTCAAAAATGTAACTGCAGCTTGTTGAACATGTTGATTTAAATACTAAAACATTCTTTGGCATTAAAACGTGTATACGAGAATGATTGCACTATACACGTCGTATGTGTTAAAAATATTCTTTATCACTGTAAAAGCTGTAATTTGTAATAAAATAATAGTCATAATCTGTAAGTACACTCAGCATACTCCTAGATTATTAGTGCCAAGTAAGAAGTCATGGCTCCCCCGCTTCACTGTCAAAAGTTTTCTATCAACTGAGTGTGCTTATTTTGGACGCATTCCTAAGAGAGGTGTGACACCTATGATTACGTCATGAAACACCAGAGAATGCACTGACAGGAGAAAGAGAAGACATCACGTGATGGCTTCATCGATACAGGGGGCACATTTCTGGGAAAGTGATGATATTATTATGTCTCTAGCATTAATCATTAATTTATTTTGACTGGCGAAAGTTGTTTGATGTCAGAAGACTCGTTGCTATGAGAAGGGATACATCACAAATTTTCATTTTTTTATGTAATATTTGGGTATTTCATGGTTAAAAATTCAAAACAGTAAGTTATAATTTTAATATATAACGAATAAAGAATTCAACCATAACACATATATTACATTTTCAAATCGACTGTGCTTTCACTTATATAAGTTCACTCTGTGTCTTAAAGAGATATCTTTAACCACAGGCTTAACAAGATTGAAATAATTACTAACGACTTATTGTTTACAAAGATGGTGCCATTTCTATATGCAGCTGTTACTACGCATCCATAGAACTGTATAAAGATTTCAACTTGTCTCAATATCTATTTATAATGCTCATTCATATATTTACTTGTATTACGTGTGTTTTACAAAGATGGGTAGTGTTACAGCATGTCTACAGCAGTATAAGATTATGATTTTCACTTTTTGATCTAACTGACATGACACACCTTTTGTATTTTCTAAAGTTTTATATGTAAAATATTTATCACTAAGTTAGTAAATTTCATTTCTATATTAAACATATTACATAACGTTCCTTTACATCTATTTGCCCTGAAAAATAAACTTACTTAAATCTCTAAACAGTAATTTAATTTTCATGTTTACTTTGACAAGTTGATTTGCTTCATTACAATTAATTTTCAAAGATCTGTGAAAATGTTACAGGTTTACTGCCGCACATTTATTTTAGTGGCTGCGTTTTTTTCTGGGTAGTTTTCTTTTGTGTATGTGACGTATATTATTGATTGTGTATTGCGAAAGTCCCGCCCATTCTCAAAACTTGTAGAGAGTTATTGAAAGTGACAAAAAACAATATTTGTTTACGAAAGCATGCTAGATCACTTTCGAAAATCTTAAAGTTTCGCGTGATTAGTATATAAAAACAGACAGCTACAGTCGGTTTGCTACATAGTCCTATGAAGCTATAATTGTGACTAGCGTTTATTAATCGGAAAACTACAGAATTTGACCAGGAACACTATGTATTTTGAACATTACAAACCGTTCAACTTCAGTGAATTACTTGGGACCCTATTATTTCTATGAGGATATTATATATCTTTGCTGAAAAGAGTGAACTTCTAACCGGTGTGAGGCTAGCCAAGAAAGACATCGTTAGCTTAAGCGAGGTACAACAATATCAACCCAGAATTAATTTGTTCGTTGTAGACCTGGATTATCGATAAAATATTCTGTTCTAGACTGGATGTAAGACTGGTGTATTGTTTGTAAGTTTGTAAAACTCTTGTATATAAACCATCATGTGTAATAACTATTAGTAATAACCGTTATTTTAACTTGTATTGTTTTTTGGTTTTGTTTCCATATTAAAACATATTTGTGTTAAAAAAGAAAATTGTTGGTATCAATCTTGTTGAAGAATAACATAAATTTAATACATATTAACATTTGATTAGCTACTAAGCTCACATTAAAGTTCCGATTATGCGTAACGTACATAACATAATAAATCGGATATTCTTCCGAAATAATAATACGTAATAAAAAATCTGTTTAATTGTCGCTATTATATAAAACCACATTCTTACCTTTCTGTAAAAAAATTTCACTGTTTTTTAGAGCTTATTTCTTACTGTTTAAAACTTTATTCAGGAATGATAGTTTAGTAACATTCTGCTTTCATAGGGTATTCCAAATTATCACATATTTTTAGTGAACGTGCCTTAATAGATCTTACCTTTACTAAAAGGTATTCAAATAGAAAATAGACAAACTATGAAATTTCCAATTTTGGTAGAATTTATGCCTATTCATTTTTTTCTTTGTATCCAAAGTACAGAAACGTTATTTAAGAGAAAAATATACTTAGCTTTCATGGATGTTTTTAAAATTAGGTACACTGATATATCTTTATAACCTGTAATTAGGTGTCGAATATCTAAATATAAGCCACGTGTTATTCAATAAAAACTGCTCAATTGTGACTAAAGTTTTTGAGCACGCGTATACAAAAAGTCACGTGAACTATCAGTCTGACATGGTTACTACAGCCTCAAAGAGTAATGGTGGATTGTTTTCAGTGCTTTGTCATTGAGATTAAAGATGGCTTATTTAAAGCAGAAAAATCTATAGAGTGAAAGCACGCAAATTTACATATCTACTGGTTAGGACAAGCAAAGTAGATTGGCAGTTTCTAGCTCAAGTTTTCAAAAGAATAATATGAGTGCACGGTTATTATTCGTTATTCACTGTCACCTTTTAAGCACAAATTTGCTAAATTTTATGAAAATATTCTAATTAAACAGACTTCAACATCCCGAGATATTAGCTTCAGTAACTGACATAAATAATGATGCATAATATGGCTGTGCCCAATGAATGTGTGCGATGACATAATTAACTTAGTTTCCGTGGCATTACTATAAAGGAAGTTACTAATAATGTTTTAGATAGGAAAATTACGACCAGATAGTTTAAAGAATCGGGTTGGTTCTGTAAGGCGTTGGTCTGTTCCAAATAATTGGATTGAGATCCTAAAATTAATATTGGTAACTATCGAGTGTCACTTTCTTATTTCGTGTGCGTTGTTGGTGTGTATTGTTTCAAAAAAGGTTATAAAATACTCAACTTGAGGTTAAATATACAATTATTTTAAGCCACTGTCTTAGTAGATAAATATAATTAAAAACACTAAAGGTGTGAAAGAAAGGTGTGACCAAAAAGGAATGAGATTGCACCTTAAAGGAATGAAATCAAAATTGGCAGCTAAACGGGTGGCTACATTTATAGCACTGATATGAACTTTACAACAAATATTCATTTATTATTTAGCTAGGCTGAATATATTGTTTTACCCATTGTGATACCCTGGTATACTAACAGCCAAGTGTTATAATATTTGTGGTATATCCAACATTCATGCATGTGATTAAGCAAATACAGTAAATTACCGTGAATGAAACATAAGGTACTTTTTTAAAAAATGTTTTGATGTTACGTAATTATAGAATATTTCATTGTTTATAAAACAATCTTCAAATGTTTCAGTATGTGTGACAACAGTTTTATGTGAAGTTTATTATTTTATTTACATAGATCGATGATAGCATAATTATATATAACTTGAATTATATATTTTAAACACGTTTGTTAGAAACACGAATAATCACTTCATTGAGTATAATTGAGTACAAAGTGCAATAACTGTTTGTTTTGAATTTCGCGCAAAGCAACACGAGGGCTATCTGCACTAGCCGTCCCTAATTTAGCGGTGTGAGACTAAAAGGACCGTGGCTAGTCACCCCCACCCACAGCCATCTTTTACCAACTAATAGTTTGATTAACCATAACATTATAACGCCCCCACGGCTGAAAGGGCGAGCATGGTTGGTGCGCTGGGGATTCGAACCCGCGACCCTAAAATTACGAGTCGAGTGCCTATACCACCTGGCCACTGTTTCCATCATTTATGTTGAAAGATAATGACTCGGATAGAAGTGAAAGAAACACGACTGTATGTAATTAGTTGTCTTACGAATAAAGTTCCAAACAGCATAAAAAAACAAGCTCTAGATAAAAAAATGAAATTTCCTACAGAAAAATAAGAATAATGTTGTACAGTAGTAACAATTAAACAAAATTATTTACATAGATATTTGAAAAGTAAATTATAGTGAAGGAAATCAATATGTACACTTGCCCTGCAGGTTGTTTTGGTAACATTACCACGTGTCTTGATATGGGAGCAAAAACTATAATCACATACATTAAATGTGTTAGTAATAAAAAGACAATCTCCTGTTAAAGCACGTGTAATATAATTAAATATATAAACTGTACATTTTTAATACTTGTCTCAGTCTCGATATGTCTGTGATTTAACTAACAACTGAGAAAGAGAAAACTATGACGTCACCACTTTCTTCCAGCATAGAATCCACAGGAATTTCTTTCTCCTCTGGTGCAAATTGGGTTATTTATTACCTCTCTCTCCCAACAACACACTCTCTGGTGACAGAGAACTTCCGTCGGTCAAGTGATCTTTTTAACTGGATGTATAAATACTTTGCATAGGAATAGCCTGTTAAACACCTTTCTCACAAGCAAGTCCCCCACTAGTTCTGCGATAAATTTACAGGCTTCAACACGTAATTTTCGGTGGCACCAAACAACCTACGAAAATGCCAAACAGTGTGAACATTCCTGATGCATTCCTTTTCATCACGACTTTATTTCGGCTGTGTCTCTTACGTGGTTTGGTGATTTGCATATTCAAAATCGTTTTAATATGACTTACTCAGTCATTTGTACATTCACTTTGCAAAAATGCTAGCAATGTTTACGTGACCACTTATCTTTCGTTTTTGACATGAAAAAAGCTATTAAGCTATTGAATTCACACTTATAAAAGTTAGAAACGCTTAAGATGAAAAAAATGTGTGAAAAATAATATTACAAAGAATCAGATAAATCTATAAAGATATGAACAGGTGGAACGTTTTCAGTTGTCAAAGCAAAAGTGTAGAAATACGGTGAAAAATAGAGATGAATTTGTTTAGTCACTCTGCCCCACGCCCCCCCCCCCAATCTAACCTATCTCCAGTTTTCGATTTATGTCTACGTTTTACATACCATTTCACATGTTTATCCTTTAACCTTGAAGAAACATCTACTGAAAGTGCTAAGGTTTTACTGGTTAAATCATTACGCTCTGTACGAAATAGTAAAGTTAAGTATGAAGTCTATTGAAAATACTCACTGAGTTAAAATGACTTCTGTGAATTATAATCCTTATCAATAACACTAGAAAACTCTAACTCAAAAGAACAATATTAGGCTTCACTTTGAGCAACTCTGTGTGATAGTTTGGATTTAAATAATTTAACGAACAGATAAAAATTTGTTACCTATTTATTTGTGGGAATATCTCTTGTAGGAGGTTGTACGTTTGGAACGGAAGCCAGCAGATTGCGAATAGAGCAACAACAATAAAAAGCATCTTGATGACCTAAAAACATGTAAAATAAATTACTTATGCAGAGAACTTATAATCTGTCATAGCACGTTTATAAGAGTTATATTAATACATAAATAGAAACTGATAACCTACGTTTGTACCTTGAGAAACTACACAACACTACAATCGAACGAAAACGTGAATAAACAACTAGGATAGCCAAAACAATGAGCGAAAGGTACGGCAGTGAAATTTAATTATTAATCTTATTTTACGTAACAATGTTGGTATTAATCCAGAGGTGGAGCATGATTTCAGTTTAGCTAAACCTAATGTGTGTATATAAAATCAATTATTCCTTAAACCGGCGGCATTTTATGTTGCTTTATATAGAAAATTGAATATATTAGTCAGGTAATTTCGTAATTAATGAAAGTTATTTTAGGATATCAAATGTTTCTTCCGTTATATATAAAACACAAAACGTGGCACTGCAAATTTGCGTTTTTCTCCGCATGGATCTATGAAAAAACTTCATGTCAAACTTGTTGAAGGTTTATCAACAAGGGTGAAGTGATGGCAAAAAATCGCGAAAAAGCAAAAACGACCCTAAAAATCGCAAAAACTGAAAATATGTATGTATCTCTCAGGAGACTTAATGAACCTCCATACGAACTTAGGTGAAGGTCTGTCTACATGAGGCGAAGCAGTTACATGGACATAGAACAGACAGTACTATTATAGGTATGTGTATTCCGTTAAATACTGACATTAAACACGTTTAGGCAAAAATTCAAATAGCCAACGGTATGACTGTTTGTATTACATACATATCGTCAAATAACCAATGGTATCATTGTTTGTACCACAAACATGCATTTAAATAACCAACATTATTATTGATTTTACCACAAACATACATTCAAATAACCAGCGGTGTTATTGTTTCTATCACAAATATATATTCAAATAACCAACGTTGTTATTGTTTGTAAAACGAACATATATATATTCAACCTGTTGATGATTACATGTTCAGTAGGGGTTAATCAGGGGTAACTTTATGGAGTTACAACGCAAAATTCCGTGGTTCGCTTCCCTCGTTTGGATACAGCAACTGGCTCAATATGGTTTTGCGCTAAAAAACACATGAATATTTTAAAGGAATCTAACCTATTTTAACCATTAACCTAGATACTTTATCACCTGACACATTCATTCTACCACACTGTAACTTAGCTGAATCAAAACGGTCCTCAGCAGTGTACATTTCAAAACCATTTCATTGATGCCAGGTTTAGCTGCTTAACCGAAATAAAAAGACATTCCAAATCCTGATGTTTGCGCGATTTACAAACATTCTACTTAAATGTAAAAAGAAATCATGAATATTAAAAACTTTGTCATTTTAATGATTCACAAACGAAGCTATTTATACGAAATAATTAAAAGAAACATCATATACGTGTATCTTAGAAGTCATTTTATGTATGTGCGTTTAAAACCTAATCATCAAATGTTTACTTTGTCTTTATGTTGTAATGGTTTATTAGACGTTTAAAATACTTGTATTATAATAGTTTCGCATAATATTTTAAGCTTGCACGTTTTCATGGCTTAATAAACATTTAAAACTCTTATATAGTAATTCCTTAATAGACATTTTAACCCCGTATATTAACCATTAACCTAGATACTTTATCACCTGACACATTCATTCTACCACACTGTAACTTAGCTGAATCAAAACGGTCCTCAGCAGTGTACATTTCAAAACTTAGAGTCGCGTACAATACAATTTCTCACTCATTGAATAAAAAGCAAAAATTCTGAAGTTAAGAAAAAGGTAAGTTCTTTAGCTGTAGTAATACGATTTACATTTTTTTTAAATAAAATATTATCAACAAAAAGAACAACAACACAAATTGTGCAAAGTTGTACTGCTCATTGGACAGTAAGAATAGAAGAAGCCTAACTGAGAAATCCACGAACACTTCTTAAGCCTAGTTTTGTACCTGTTGTGTTCAGAATTTTGTTTTAAGTTACGCCTTAACGAAGAGGTAACTGGTGTACACAGAAACATTAATTTACAGTATTTGAATTTCTAGCTCCAACAAATATTACTCGGCAAGGTAAAACATTTGAATTCAGCCAACATATTATTATTTTAAATTTTATAACTTCTTGTAGAAAATTGTGTTATTGTTTATGATTTTCTCTAATGTCTGAAATATTTACAAAATAATTTAATTTGTGGAAAAATGGAGTTTCAGAGATGCACGTATGGAGTGAAACGGTGAAAAAGCATTTTAAATGTTAAAGCTATACGACTGTTTGTTAACCATGTATAAAGTCAAGTAAATATCATTTCTAAGTTATTTTATTACCGCTAGGTGTTCTATGCACTACAATGATGCAGTAAATAATCAACAACACCTCGTCATATGTTTTTTGTTAATTGTTTTGTTGAATTTCACGTAAAAGCTACTAGAGGGTTATCTGTGCTCGCCGTCCATAAATTAGCAGTGATAGACTAGAGAGAAAGCAGATAGTCAGAACCGCCCAACGCCAACTCTGGTTACTACTGACCAACGAAAAATGAGATTGACCGTACAATTATAACATTCCAACGAAATGAAAAGAAAAGCACACTCAGCGACAGGATTTGGACCCTCCACAGGCAGATTACGATTCTAGTGACCTGGTCATCGGGCTAAAGTAGGCTTTATTCTCATTTAAGAACCACTTTTTTTTATAATTTAACTCTTACAGTAACTCTGAAATAGGCCGAAGAAATTGGCATAATTCAAATTTGATTCAGAATGGCGGATTTAATACCTTTAGATTCTTATAGCCAAAAATATGTATGTAAACTTGATAATTTTGAGCAATATGTTCGCACTTTTTAATGCAATTTTTATATAAATATTTCTTTGTTTTATTAAAGTCACTAACGTGTAAGTCTGTTTTGTTTGTTTTCTTAAATTTCGCACAAAGCTACTCGAGAGCTATCTGCGCTAGCCATCCCTAATTTAGCAGTGTAAGACTAGAGGGAAGGCAGCTGGTCATCACCACCCACCGCCAACTCTTGGGCTACTCTTTTACCAACGAATAGTGGAATTGACCGTGACATTATAACGCCCCCACGGCTGAAAATGCGAGCATGTTTGGTGCGACGCGATTCGAACCCGCGACCCTCAGATTACGCGTCGAGTGCCTTAATCACCTGGCCATGCTGGGCACGCGAGTAAGTCATTTTAATGTAGAAGTTTATTTCTAGTTTTTAGCGTCGGAATGAATTAAGTTCTTTTTACCATATAAATGAAACATTTATAAAATAATTGAAAAGAAAAGTAGTATATAAAATCAGTAAAAGTAGTGATATGTAATAGTTCTGTAGAATTTAAATATGATTTTTTTTTTCAGTTAGTTGTCTACTGAATAACCGAAACTCATATTACTTTCCTTCATCCCAGCATTGAAAATACATCAGTTTTATTTTAAATACAGATACATATATTTTATAACGCATTTTTAAATAACTACCTTTACTTCACGTATTTATTTAATACCCAAAGCCAGGAAAAACTACAGTTTCTAATTGTAATTGAATATACTTCTCCCTTTTTAGTAGTAACGGGAAATATATGCCTGAACTTATGCAGGTGTAAGGTATCCTTTTACATAAATGGTAAAACATATTCTGTTTTCCTAAGTTTATGGGTAAATAAATGGTCTGTTAAATAGAACAAGGGAAAGTAAAAACAGATAGATTTTCTTTAGTTTTAAATGGTGGTTATACCTTTATCTTACGGTCTAAAGGATGATGATAAATTCTATAACTCTAATTGATAACCAAGCCTAATAGAATCAATATTGTATTATACTTCAGTCAAACTACTATGTTTTATAATATCTGCCTGAAATTAATAGACATATTTATTTACAGCGTTTCTAGGGCTAATGGACAAAACTCAACAAGGTAAAACTTATTACTATTCAAATATAAATAAAACAGCTTTTGTAATTATGGTAAATATATTTTTGTTTAATTTACACCAATCTCTGAAACTTCTAGAAAATAATTTCATCAGTATATTTACGAGATAAAAAAAAATCAAAGAAAAACGTCGAAACTACTAACAGTGTTTAAAACGTAAAAGTAACACGACTGTCGGTTTCAGGTAATTAATAGAAACTTGTTAACATAAGATATTTACATTGACTTGAAAGTGCCGAAATAAAGATTACTTTCACTTACTTATAAAGATTATTTTTATATTACCCGAGGAAATGCGAAAAGAACACAATTCTGTAAAACAGTTGTAAACATGCCCTGATGCATGCGTTAAAACTGATAGAAAATGTAAGTTTGATATTACTCACATTATTCACGGTTTCCTGAGATTCCACCGATTTGGGGCCAAAAAGAAAGGTAAAAGAATGAATACCGATGATAATCGATTTTCTATTATTCTACACAAACAATATTTTTTTTTCAATAGAAATAAAACAAATAAGTTTCTCAATACGTTTTATCTACATGTGCAGTATGATGATGGATTTTCTTGTACCTGATCACTTGTTATCCCTAAGTTTCGCGATCGTTTGGACAGGTAAAGTCTATAAATCTGTTTAGAATTTTTTTATTTCACCTTAAATACACTTACTTTCTTAGGAAGGATAAAGAGAGCTTACATTAATTTAAACTTACGAGAAAGTCACATATTATCAGGAATATAATGTGATGTTGTTTATTTCTTCTGAACATAAAACTTATGAAGAACGTCAAACACACTTTAAATGTTGTTTGTTATTTCACAACCATTAACAACGGAAAATAATGTCACAATCTTATCACAATAAAATATGTATCTACTCTTCTTTCATTGTTCACCTCAAGTTCTTCTCCGCTGTTTACCATTGTGATTTGTGAACTTTTTAGGACAAAAAAGGAACTGTACAGGATTGTCACTTTATTTGATAGATCATTAACATGCATCTTTAAAGGGAAAGCATTTATACTAATCTCTTATGGAATATATCGAGTTGTATCAGATGTGTTAATGGCATTATTTTCGTAATTTTCTGCATACTAAATTATTTTTATTATGCGACTTACTGTTTACTCTTTAAAAGTGAATTTTACGACTTTTTTACTTACCAAAAGGGAAGGAATTTTCAAAGAGAAACTGATGTACATCTGGTTAATTGTAATTTAATATTTTAAATTGACCTAGAAAAAAAAACGGAATATGCCTTTCACAAGCAGAAAATATTAAACAGACAATAAATGTCCCCACAGTTTATTTTTAAAATGACGATTTTTGTATTTCTTTTAGGTGGTTCACATATATTTTTATGTAGATGTAAACTAAAATCAAAAACACATCAATAATAAGTTAAAATAAACAATTATTGTAAATCTTTACCAAAGTTATACTCCATTCGCCAAGGCTTCAGAGCATTAGTAGATTTCAGTTTCCATTTAAATCCTACCATAAAGTGCACAGTTTTAACTTCAACTTTACATTCAACTAGGTAAACGGCACACATAAGCCCTATAGTAGATGAATGTACTAGATGGAAAGACGGAAACTGTAAACAGCATAAGTAAGTCTTACAGTAAAGGAATGAATTAGACGGAAAGATGGAAACTCGTATATTGAAACATCACAACGAGCGGTTTACTTAATAGAGTCATATAAAATTGTTACCGCCACTAGTAAAACTACATCTCAGAGGGATTACCTACTAGATCAAAAACCTCTGTTAGTAAAATTACATCTCAAAGGGATTACCTAGTTAAATCAAAAACCTCTGTTAGTAAAATTACATCTCAGAGGGATTACCTACTAGATCAAAAACCTCTGTTAGTAAAATTACATCTCAAAGGGATTACCTAGTTAAATCAAAAACCTCTGTTAGTAAAATTACATCTCAGACGGACCACCTAGTTAGATCAGAAACCTCTGTTAGTAAAATTACATCTCAGAAGGACCACCTAGTTAGATCAGAAACCTCTGTTAGTAAAATTACATCTCAGAGGAACCACCTAGTTAGATCAGAATCCTCTGTTAGTAAAATTATATCTCAGTGGGATTACCTAGTTAAATCAAGAAGACTTAGCAAGAATGAAAAATTTGGTAATGACCAGTTAAAAAATCTTTGCTTCAATCTTCAAATACTGCCAAGAGACTGAAATTTGTTTTAAAAAGTACAAGAACTGTACTGTTGATGATTGGTAAAGGGTGTTATGGACAGATGAGTCCAAGTTTGAAATATTTGGTTCCAAGAGCAAGTTGTTCATTCGGCGGAAGAAAGGTGAAAGATACTTACCTCAATGCATAGCACCTACAATGAAGCATGGGGAGGCAGTGAGGGGGTGTTTTTCTGCTGTGGCGTTGAGTTGATACGGAGAATTAGATTAACAGTAACGAAAATTAAAATTCGTAGCAAAGAAAAAAAGAAGCTAAAAAGTGTTTACAGCAATACATGAAACGAAGAGAAGCTAAACAAATTATTGTCATAGTAAAATAGATGTAAAGTTACATTGTGGTCCCCGAACTGTGGTTGGTCACAAATATAAAGTAAAAATCCTGATTTCTTTCTGATCAAACATAACAAGATTACTAGACCTAACTGAAACATATTAGAATTAGGAGAGTAAACCTCATTGAGCAAGGTTTCTACGAAATTATCGACTCGGATGAGTCGTGAAACGTGACTGAATAACACCTTGATTTAGTCTCTATCTAATTTTCCGAAATGTAACAATGTATCATACTATGTTTAACAACAATGATAATAAATAGAAAGGGTTAACTCTACTTTATCGAAATGATTTTACTTGTCTTCATAGATGTCGACATGCTTAGCACCTATTTTTTTTTTTTTTGGTCACAGCAAAGTTCCGATCACCCAAGAGTGCAGTGTCGTTACTGATAAACTTACGGATAAAGGCCTGTGTAACCAGCTTTTCTAAGGAACGATATAGCTATAGCGAAAATAACAAACGATGTACAGCCTAAATAACCAACAATAGAAATTTCAGTGTTAATCATGTAAGGAAACTCATCCACTCAGTAAAGTATTTACGACAGTAGTAGTTAACTGGAACCAACTCCACCTGCAAAGTTAAGACTTTAGTTACATAAGACAACATCTAGTCCAAAGGCTGTTGGAATGAATATTGTCAACTAGACCAGAATGATGAAAAAGGTTCATCAGCTGAGCTGTCATTAGCTCCCAACCACTCCCTGGAATCAAAGGACGTTTTCATAAAAAATATGGCAATAAACAAACAACTGTAACATCTTATTTCGTATCTGTCAGGGTCTTCTGCGCACTTTCAAAATAATATTTTATATTTTTGGTCAATTTCAAAATAGTCCTTGTAGTCACGTAAGGATGGCAAACATTTTGTGGAAAGTTTGCCAAGATATTTTGTTTAAAGATCACTGACCGTCTTCACAGAAACTTGTTACAATAAATATTGCTGCAGTATCCAATAATGTGTTACAATTACTATCAAGCTAAATATGGTGGATAATAGAAGAAATATCTCTAACACTAAAAATCGTGTTTATTGAATGCTGAATATGGTTACGTCTCGATAAGGCTCGGCATGGCGAAGGGGTTAGGACGTTCTACTCCTCATTTTAAGGTCGTGGGTTCATATACCGGTCATACCCTTTCGGCCGTGGGAGTGTAATAATGTAACGGTCAATTTCATTATTCGTTGTTAGAAAAGTAACCCAAGAGTTAAACTGCTAAATTAGGGACGTCTAGCACGGATAGCCCTCGTGTAGCTTTGCGCGTAATTCAAAAATTAAACAAGTCCCGGTAAACAAACAGCAACCAATGTACCTCATTCACGAATTTTAAATGGGATATTTAACGTCATATAATACTTTCATTCTTTTTATATTTTGTGTTCACAATAAGAATAACCAGTGTTCCACAACTGATATTTTTCTGGACCATAACAAAGACAACCGATATTATTAAAAAGAAAATGTTTTCATAGATGTCATTTGTCTCCAAGCGTAGGATTTTAGAACTATTAAATAAATAAATAAATATAATTTATGAATGTAATGATCCATTAAACGCTACGTGATTCTACGTTTCAGTTTGAGCTGGTTTTTTTTTTATTACACTTCTTGAGAGAGTGAATATATGAATGCATATAAATTCAGATAACATGCAAAATTTATTATATTCATAAACATAACAGTATGTGCACAATTTATTTAAAATTTTGATTTTTAACTGTCTAAACACAAGACCACAATTTTTTGGCTTTCAACACATCTTTTCAATATTAATTATACATCAAGACACACAGTAGTGTGTCGTGCGGCCAAGACAGCCTACTACAGGCTTTGTTTGTTTGTTTTTTAATCTTCGCGCAAAGCTACAATAGAGCTAACTGCGCTAGTCATTCCTAATTTAGCAGTGTAAGACTAGAGATAAGGCAGTTATTCATCACCACCCATGGCTAACTCTTGGGCCACTTTTTTACCAACGAATAGTTGGATTGACCGCACATATAAAGCCCCCATGAATCCGTGACTCTCAGATTACGAGTCCAGTGCTTTAACCACCTGACCATGCCGGGCCACCTACTACAAAACACCTTGTATGTTACTAACAGGAGAAATAGTTTAGTAATTTTTCACCTTCTATATCTCGGACATATTTTCAGTGGTTGTGTAATGCTTAACTCTGACTTCACATACCAAATTTCAAAGCAACTCATTAATAAAAACTTCAAATATAAAAATCTTTAATTTTAACTGAGGTTCTTCCCATTTTCCTTTTTTCTTCGCACTGAAAGTATGGAAACTTTATTTCATAAAAAAGACACTTAACTTTCGGAGATTTTTTTCAAAATTTGGTACGCTAATATATCTTTTTAACCTACAATTACCAGTCTAAATTTGGCGTAAATATATTTAATATGTATAAAGTTATGCAACATAAACCCCTCAAATCTGACGAAAATTTTTGCGTACGCCAGTGCACGCAGGTGATGAGAAGAACCTGTTAATGTAGTTTCCATGGTGTTACTATAAAGGAATTTATCAACAGTCTTAAAAGGAAAAAAAAAACTACCACCACTTGTGTTTTAAATAATATGATTTGTTCTGTAAAGTAAAATTCTATTCCATAGTCTTAGCTTTTCTCGAGTGTCACTTTTCTACACTGTTTGAATGTATTGGTGTGTCATGATATCTAATCAAAAACACCTTAGGCGTGAAAAAGGTGCGGTAAAATATCATTGGGTAGGAGAATGGTTCATAAGATTGCATGAAATATGTCTAAAATAATGAAAATTAATCTTAAACCGTTCAACACTTTGGGTAGTAATGATGTCAATTTTGTCAGTGAAACAAAATGAGTAAAATTTGTATATTGTAAAAGTATGCTAAGCCGTTTTCTTTGTTTTACCTACAACTATGCCCTAAGTAGAACAAAAAACGCAGCCTGGCGCTAACTAATGAATTAATATTTACTGTAAAATTCTTTTAGCGACCAAACTGATAGCTAAGTTTGATTTAATTCACTTGAGTCACACACTCAATCCTTTTAAAGTGGCACATTTTTTTTTTTCCAAATCTAAGGTATTTTTATTACATTTATCTAGTAAGAGAGTGTATTAAAATAATTGTATACTTAACCTCTAGTTAAACATTTCATAATAAAAACAGAAACTTAATTAAAAAATTAAAAACTGGAAAATAATATTATTAAATTCCAATATCTAATTTTCTGATTATATAGGCCTAACGTCAATACGTTATACAGATATTCAACCTCATTAACTATTATCACATATGGGACGAAATTATTAATTAGCATATTTAATTTTTAAAAATAACTATAAAGTAATATTCGCATGTTTTGTAACGGTTAAATTCTCTCATTTTTAACAATGAATTTTGCTGCGGTTATGAATCAAGTTGTGAATGTACATTTATGTAGAAAAGTATATGTTTCTGGACCTAAAATCAAAGTAATACATAGTTTTAAAATTTACAAATTTTTCTTATTTTGTTTCACTGACAAATTTGACGTATTTACTTATCAAAGTGTTTAAAACTACTTTAAAATTAAATTTTATTATTTTACACATATTTTGACAATTTGATGTTTATTACGCTATAAATCATTCCTCCACAAAATGTCGTTTGGTTAAAATAAAGTTCATTTGACTTCCAGCTGCGTAGTGATTATAAGCGTTTCAAACCAGTCATGTTCTTAAAATAATTATTTCTTTCGATTCCAACATTAAAAGGATAAGGATTTTCATGTTTCAAGTTTTACCATCTTGGATAATCTAGTTTTATGTTTCAAATTTTACTATTTTTCTTGTCTCAAGACATAAAGGTAAAAAAAGAAATTCAAAACTGCAAGTTTTTAAGTTAAAAAGTTTTTGTTTTCCTAGGCATTGCTTTTCAAAGTTAAACTGATTACAATTAGGTAATTGTTCATACTAGAAAACCTGTAACTGTTTTAGAATTACTCGTGACTTTATTATTTGATATTAATGCTTGTGTCCTTTTTTTGGAAACAAAACACTTGGCGCTAAGCCTGATTCTGAAGTTCATATTAATCTATTCAATAAACATTTATTGAAAATACGATAATATAGTAACTTGTATTTGAATATCAAAGGATTTAGGCAACAATACAAAGTGAAAACTATTATAGAAATATTACTGCTATCTTTTCTCAAGATTTATAACAATCTAAAGAAGGCCCAAAACATGTAAGTACTAGTAACACAAAATTTAGCAAACCAAAGAGTACGTTAGTATTGTGTTTTGTAACAATCCTAAACATAGAAACTGCCTAGGCCATGACACCCAGAGTTTCATTTTAATTTAAAATGTTCTATAAATTCTTGTTTCATTAATAATTATACTGATGTATCATATTTACAGATTTAGACTTCATAAAAATTTGACTGAATTTAAAATACATGAAAAAGTCATTTTCCGTATATTAAATCACAAAAATCTTTAACTCCAAAAGGAAACACGTTACTCGTTTTCTATATATTTATTATAATTCTTAGGTGAATGAAAAACAGAAGAGAAAACTTCGGGTCATGACTAATGTTTCCTAGTAGAAGTGGAACGCGAAAAAATGACAATTGTATGAACGTAAATCACGTTGTTTTAGAAAGTTAGCGCCATTTTTCCCACGTTAGTTACCACAGTTGTATTCTGAATTTTCAATGCTCGTCCATTTTTTTTGGTATTTAGGCTTGTAATAAACGTCTGCTTTTCGTATATAGGTCTACTTCCAAATAATCGTTTACTTTTTGCCAAAGTCCACACAGGTAGATTTAATTACTTTAGAACACCCTTTAACGAGACAAATTATTTTCCTAAAATGCCAGAAAAGTGTTAATCTCACATTGAAATATCAACCGTTAGGTTATTTATTCCTACGACAGTTAATTTTAGTTGTATAATAACTTTTTACTCACGTAACTTATCCTTCCTTGGATTTGCTCTGTTCCCGCTCTGTGTTTCATCTACTTTCTATTATTTGTACGACTAACTGAGGCGTTCTAGATATCTCAGTACCCTCAACATATAAAACATAACTCTCTTATTATGAAAAAAATAATAACAGTCATGA
The DNA here is from genome assembly GCF_004210375.1 of Tachypleus tridentatus. Lineage (NCBI taxonomy): Eukaryota > Metazoa > Arthropoda > Merostomata > Xiphosura > Limulidae > Tachypleus > Tachypleus tridentatus. The sequence continues at coordinate 129,918,474 of NC_134830.1, forward strand.
AATATTAACTCAAAAATAAATTAATTAATACTATCTACACTAAATTAAGTCGAATTAACACCACTAGGTACTAATATGACAAGTGCCTTTTTGGAAATAGGACAGCAATATTTATCTTAGAATTTAATGAACCTTTTTGAAAAGTTAACACATGGCATTTATGAAGCTTATAATATCAGATAATTTCACATTCACTGTAAATGCAAAATAAGTACCACACTATCCAATGGTAAAAAAAAAAGCTACACGTGTGTTCCTAACTTTCATTGTTTTTGTTCACTTTGTACATCAAAAGTTGCAGACTTAAAGAACTCTCGGGTGAACTCACCACACTCTAATTAATTCTGCATGTTGTATAAATAATAGTTGTTCTTTATAAATTGACAGTCGTCAAATAAATGGCTTCCCGTCTTCATTCTAGCTTTATAAAAAACTACTATAATAAAAATTAAATAAAATTTATAAAAGTCCTAAGTTATTATTTTGAACTATTAATCATTAAAAAAATGATAAATGTGTTTGTCTTGATAGTTTTATTATGAGAACTATAGTTTTGATTTTCGCTTTAGACACGTGTAGGTTAACAATATTTAATCATTTTCAAAATTCTTATATTTTATTGTTATGTTGAATGTGTTTGTGGGTACGTGTAAACCTACGTCCCTACCGCTTTAAAATCTTAAAGATTTTTCCAATATTTAATTCACCCGTGTTATAAGATCTTTAGACCTTAATAATTGTTTACTCGTATTATGAACACTTTGTTTGAATCATATTTTCTTCCGTGTTATAAAATCTGAAAGTGAAAGCAAAAAATTATATTTTAAAACTTTGTCAAATACGCTACATATGCCTTACCCAGACTTGTATGTCCAGGTAACTACCTCATCTATACAATATAATAGTACTGTTTGTTGTACGTCCAGGTAACTACTTCATTTATACAATATAATAGTACTGTTTGTTGTATGTCCAGGTAACTACTTCATCTATACAATATAATAATACTGTTTGTTGTATGTCCAGATAACTACTTCATCTATACAATATAATAGTGCTGTTTGTTGTACCAGGTAACTATTTCATCTATACAACATAATAGTTGTGTTGTATGTCCAGGTAACTACTTCATACTGTTTGTTGTATGTCCGGGTAACTACTTCATCACAATATAATAGTACTGTTTGTTGGTAACTACTTCATCTATATAATATAATAGTACTGTTTGTTACATGTCCAGGTAACTACTTCATCTATACAATATAATAGTACTGTTTGTTGTATGTCCAGGTAACTACTTCATTAATACAATATAATAATACTGTTTGTTGTATGTCCAGGTAACTATTTCATCTATACAACATAATAGTACTGTTTGTTGTATGTCCAGGTAACTACTTCATCTATATAATATAATGGTACTGTTTGTTGTATGTCCGGGTAACTACTTCATCTATACAATATAATAGTACTGTTTGTTATATGTCCAGGTAACTACTTCATCTATATAATATAATAGTACTGTTTGTTACATGTCCAGGTAACTACTTCATCTATACAATATAATAGTACTGTTTGTTACATGTCCAGGTAACTACTTCATCTATACAATATAATAGTACTGTTTGTTATATGTCCAGGTAACTACTTCATCTATATAATATAATAGTACTGTTTGTTACATGTCCAGGTAACTACTTCATCTATACAATATAATAGTACTGTTTGTTGTATGTCCAGGTAACTACTTCATCTATACAATATAATAGTATTGTTTTTTGTATGTCCAGGTAATTATTTGATTTATATAATTATCTATGTTATTAAATATCAATTAGCTAAAGTTATCTGAAATGGATACGAAATATTTCCAACTTTACCTCTGTGTTTTTGTGGAAACCATATTTTAGTTTTTTGTACTTTTTTGTTAATAGTTTTCGTCTCTTTCGTTTAGTAAAACTATTTGTTTCGTAATAACAACTGCGGCATGTATTATGTTAATTAAACTAAAAGACAAGCTCCACTCTGTCTCTTCCTACTGAACTGCTTTAGAACTATGAACATGGAAGATGTTAACATTTCCCGTTTCAGTTGAAACTGTGGCTAACAACTGCAGTGTGCATTTTGTTAAAAGAAGGTATACTTGATGCTAAGTTTTTTTCAACCAAAATGTCCTGCTGAACCAAAAACTGTTGGAGTTTAAACATTCTACATTCATGCTTCTAACACGCTGCTTACTCTTTTCTCAACGTAGCAATCTTTGATCTCAAAACGTTTTTGTTCATAAAAAGTCGAAATTATAAAAACACTGGACGATCCATAACGGATTCATGATAATTTTAGTAAATAACAATTTTGATTTACAACAAATACAAAGGAAATATTCTTGAATAAAAATTGATAGATATTTACAATTAAATCATCAATTTACCATTTATACGACAGATTATTAAAATAAATATTAGAGATATGTGCACAATTTGTACAGTGGACTAATATTTAAACATTGCAGTACACGAGGTTTTATCGGCGTGAATATTGTTCCAAATGTTCTTTTGCACAATTCATCAAAGTTGTTTGATTGAAGACTCACCTTCTCAGTGTCCAAATAAACCAATACAACCTTAATAATGTTCACAAAGAGACCTTGTGTCGTGATTATAAATGTTCATCGTTTTGGGTTTTTTTCACTCCAGGTACTGTTTCACCACAAGTTCTGCGTGATTCCTGTCTCACTATAAAAGATTCTGATCAACAGGTTTCATTCCTGAAATAGTATCATGATGGATAAGCATCTATTTGAGGTGTCAGCAACCTGGGTGTCATCACATATTGTTGAACTCCAACACCACTGGCTCATATGCACCTACACCTGTATTAGTAATCCCAACGTGTTTTAATGACATCTCTGTTGACTGTCATACCACTCACCTTTATACCATCAATCTTTTACTGACTGTTGCCACACATGGATTTATATATAAAGAGTGCCCTCTTCAAAGTTTGCTCATTTCATTATGATATTTATTTCAGCCTTCTACTTCGATTATCTGTCTCTCACATCTAGTAGTTTGAGTAACGAAGATACATATTTATTGCTACTTCGTGCTAATCTGTGCCTTACTGTTCAAGAGATAACATTCACAACCGAACTTACAACTAGGCCAATAGCAACGTCTCTACTTGTATGACCTTAACATTATACCCTGCTTTATTTAAAATTACTTTTTACTCGTTTGGACCTCGATTGTTTCTATAATAAACAATATTAGTTTCCTTACATATGTAGAAACGGCTGGTATGGGTATAGAAAGCTCTTTGTAGAGGAGTGAACAACGTTTCGACCTTCTTCGTTCATCTTCAGGTTCAGAGGAAGGTCGAAACGTTGTTCGCTCCTCTACATAAAGTTTTCTTTATCCATAACAGCCGTTTTTACGTATATAATTTTCTCTACAAGTGGGTTTTCTCGTTATCACGGAATACTAGTTTCCTGTACATCCTACAGAAAAGTAAAATATTGTTTCAATTTGAAGCAATAAACAGGCTTCACCAGCTCCAAACTGATTTCTACACATGTGACACTTCTAATATTGGAGAAATGTGTACATTGGCTACATGAGTGTTGAGAATAATACGGCTACCTGTTTTATTATATGTATTAAACTAGTGTGACATTTGCTGACTGGTTGAATCACAACCAATCACAGCGTAAGTTATCGGCATGGGACTGTAATTTGGTTCGGTTTATTTTTTGTGCAGTATAGAATATGTAATCTGTTTGTTTGTTTTTTGAATTTCGCACAAATCTACACGAGGGCTATCTGCGCTAGCTGTCCCTAATTTAGCAGTGTAAGACTAGAGGGAAGGCAGCTAGTCATTACCACCCACCGCCAACTGTTGAGCTACTCTTTTACCAACGAATAGTGAGATTGACAGTCACATTATAACGCTCCCACGGGTGAAAGGGCGAGAATGTTTGGTGCGACTGGGATTCAAACCCCGATCCTGAAATTACGAGTCGAATGCCTTAACCCACCTGGCCATGTCGGGCCTAATCTGTTTGTTTGTTTGTAAGCACAAAGTTACATAGAGTTATCTGTGCTCTGCCTACCACCGATATCGAAGCCCATATTGTAGCCTTTTAAGTCCGTATACATGTTGGTGTGTCACTGGAGTGGGGATAGAATGTCATAACCTTTTTTTTTTTTTTTACATTTGATATCCAATTTATTCAGTGTTTTTATAAGTACTTCTACTTAAAATGCAAAACGGTGGTTCACGGTGAACCTGACGATGACCGAAGAAGGTCGAAACGTTGTTCGCTCTTCTATGTGAAATATTTTCTCAACCCAAACGAGCCGTTTTTGCATTTTAAATTTCTCAACAAGTGGGTTTCTCGACATCACTAATTACTTCTACTATATTTACACATCGACCTTCACGGTTACAAATGCAAATTGCACTGTACAACAATTTTTTTTCTGAAAAGTTTTTGCTGATTGTGACAGGTACCTGGTTGGTATGCACAAATATAGTTTTGGTTTTGCTTCATCACGTAGGAACTCCGAGAAATAGACAGTTAACTGTTTACTGGCAATAACATATTCAATTGCGTTTATGTTTCTAATACGCTATTAAATTCAACATAATTAAAAGAGGTTTGCTCCTGATTTTCGTTTGTATTCAATGTCCGGTGCATCATGTTGCAGTGTCCAACAGTAGTTAACAAGCATTGACGGATTTCAGTTGCCCTAATATCGTTTTTCCATTGTAGCAATGTCCTGGTGAAACTGAAGATTTCGATGAAACGGTACGTGATGGGCAAATTTGGATGTTATTTTCGTGATAAACAGCCAAATATCTATAAGGAACACCTAACAGTGTTCAAGAAGCGAAACCTTTGTTGTGCAGTGTTGTAGAGAGATAAACTACGGTCACATGTGTTAACTGAACACAAAAGAACTTCGTGCCTTCTCGTTTTTCGCTTGAATTTGAAAGTCGCGTAGTGCCATTTGAAAGACACTCATTTAGAGACTTTATTTACGTAATTTGTTCTAAATAGGTTGATTCAAGTTTCGTGAAAAATACTTTGAAAATTGTGAAATTGACCAACATGCCTAAAGGCCAATAAGAATAGACTGGGTGAATATACAGGTAATTTCATACTCGTTTTCATAAAGCTAAAGTCGTTTAGAAGTAGTTAATGTTTTATAATACAGAGTGGCTCATAAGATAGTTTCTCCAGCAACCGTTGAACTTTCCTATTGAACAGAAATACTGTGTTTGTCGAGTTGATTTCTGTGTGTTTGTGTGGAATAGTATGAATATAGACTTCATTCTTCACGTGCTTCAAATATGTGACAATCAGACGGATATGTCGTGGAAGCAACTTAAGTTCACGTGACTAATGATGTTTTGCAACATGGCGATCCTTCTAATGTTGTGTACTGTTGCCTGAGGTACATGTATGGCTTTTGTCATTGACCTTTGTGGGTTTTTTCAGGTTACGAGAGATCACGCCTTGCTTATCAAATTGAAGTATCTTCTTGCAAATCACTTTCTGGGTGTTATGGGTATTAACACTTGTTAAGAACAACTTTTCGACCTTTCAAGGTTCTTTGTTAACCTGAAGATGACCTAGAAAGGTCGAGAAGTTGTTTTCTGTGCTTTAATAGTAAAAGTGTTAATACCCATATTAGCCGTTCTGAGATACATTTTTATTTCAAGTGAGTTTCTCTGCATCAAGAATTTCTGGGTGTTCTTTTACCCCAAGCTAACTTTATATTCTTTTGTTTTTCAGTATCATTAAATAGGGAAAAGTCCAGTCACGGAAATTCATAATCTTAACATATTGTTATGATCTGGTTGTGTAAGAGGTTATTAAAGACATAAATATTATGATATAATTAGGTAGTAAATATGGGTGAAATTTACTGGTGTTATATAAAGGAAAGGGTCATCGTCAGTTTGAAAATAGTAGTGTTTTTCGTAGTATTAGACTTAATTTCAATTTCATGAAATGTAATATTGAAATATCAACGACAGTAACTACTTCTTAAAGCTAAAGTCGTAATAATATCTTAAAAACGGCAAAAGCATTTGTGGATATACAAAGTATTGGAAAACATTTAATACACTAAAACACGCCCCCCGCTAGTACAGCGGTATGTCTCCGGATTTACAACGCTAAAATCAGGGGTTCAATTCCCCTCGGTGGGCTGAGCAGATAGCCCTTTGTGGCTTTGCTATACGAAAAACACAAAAACACACAAACTGAAACATATAGCTAATTCAAGTACATGGAAGTAACTACAATGTTGTATCGATATAACAGTTTTTAGTATGAATATAAAATTTTTTTGAATTATAAATGTGATTTAAATTAGATTTGTACTTAACATTCAGTTATTACGTTATATGACACATTACATCCTAACTGCAGAATAACACACACTGTAAGTTCAACTGTAGACAACAGTGCGTCGAACTTGAATGTCGAGAAAATGTCAGGTAGAAATATGTGACTCAACAGTGAAATATATCACTCGACACTGAAATATGTCACTCAAAACTAAAATATGTCGCCCAACGCTCACATGCATGATTCAACACTGAAATGTGTCGCTCAACATTGAAATACGTGACTCAACATTTCTGTTACTGTGGTAGTTTCTTGAAGAGCATATTATAGTTTTGTTTTGAAGAATCTGCAGTAGCGAAATTATAGCAAAATAAATTCAAGTTTTTAACTTAAGTTTATTGTTATTTTGTTTTTAAGTGTCCAGAAAAAAATAAAATGATATAGCTTTCCATATGTTTGGAGCATGTATAATCTTTACTTTTAGAATTCTAATGACTTTATGTACTATATGATACTAGTCAGCTGGTCGCTGTAACTTTGAACTCTAAAAAAGTACTTTTTTTTCCTTTCAACATTATTTGTGTTCGGTTTAATATTCTAGCTTTCTAACATGGAATGCAGTTCTGTTTTAGAAAGTGGTAAGAAGTTGTTTCAAACAGTAAAGTTTAGATGTGTAATATAGTCCTTTATATCTAGATCACGTAGTTTTAAGAGATTGTTTGAAAAATCTCTTCTGAAAAAAGTAGAAATTCAATAACTAAGAGAAACACAAATAAGTTTCGAAAACTACAGAAAAAGTACCTTTTGAAATGTGGTCATTGTATTAGCACACATTTAGGCGTTAAGGAGAAACACGTTTCATAGCCACATCAGATTTTTTAAATGTTCATTTCAGAACTTCGCTCAAAGTCTCCCGGTGGGACAGCTGCAAGTCTATATACTTGCAACGCTAAAAATCCGGGGTTCGATTCTCCGCTCTGGACAAAACAGGTATGTTAATGTAATTTTGCTCTAACACAAACAAATTTGCGCAAAGCTACGCAAGGGTATGTGTGTGTGAGAGCGTGTAATTTCTTTTAGTAAAACGACATCGGGCTACCCGCTGTGTCCATCTAGGGTATTCGAACCCTTGATTATAGCGTTGTAAATCCGTAGACTTTCCGCTGTACCAGCAGGAGACACTACGCAATGGCTAACTGCGCATAACCACATTTAAGTTGATAGACAAGAAGGGGCCCGGCATGACCAGGTGGTTAAGGCACTCGACTCGTAATCCAACCGTCGCGGGTTCGAATCCCCGTCACACCAAACATGCTCGCCCTTTCAACTGTGGGGGCGTAATAATGTGACGGTCAAGCCTACTTTCCGTTGGTAAAAAAGTATCTTAAGAGTTGGTGGTGGGTGGTGATGACTAGTTATCTTACCTCTGGTCTTACACTGCTAAATTAGGGACAGCTATCGTAGAAAACACTTAGTAGAGCAAACCTTAAATCTGAAACATGTACTTAATAGTATTCTGTGTTTAGATCATTATATGTGTTCAAACATCACAATGGACGTTGGATTTCAATCCAATTTCTTTCAGTTGAACAATTAAAGTTTTTAAACGAAGTTGTTTGATACAACTAATGCTTAAGATTCATTATAGATCCACTGACACGCGAAAAAACGTTTTCTTTTTTATATTTAAATTTCGCGCAAAGCAACACAATGGAGATCGGAGCTGGACGTCCCTAATTTAGCAGTGTAAGACTAGAGGGAAGGCAGCTAGTCATAACCACCCCCCGCCAACTCTTGGGCTACACTTTTCCCAATGGATAGTGGGATTGATCGTCAAATTATAACACACCCACGACTGAAAGGGCGAGCATGTTTGGAGCGACCGGGATTCGACCCCGCGACCCTCGGATTATGAGTCGAACGCCTTGACCCACCTGACAATGCGGGGCCAGCTCAATATGTATCTTTGTACTAAACTAAAAACAGACTAATTCAAAAAAATTTGAAATCGATAAGGACATTCTACAAAAAACAAAATAATTAATTTAAAGAATGTAATCATCTTAAATCTATACGAAATACAAAAGATAAAAAAACCAACCATATTAAAAATGAAGAAAGAAGGGGAAAAAACCCTCAAGAAACAACATATGAAATGCTGGAAAAATAGCACGATAATAGAAAATCTATAGAAGAGACCTGAAAAAAAACACGGCTCTAGAAATATTCATATAAAAAACAAGACTTTAAACTGAGAAGTCCCTAACAGAATAACAACACTCAGTGATGTCGAGATATTTTCTCAACTCAAACGAGCCGTTTTTGCAGAATAACAACACTGATCATAAATTGAACAAAAGATTGAAAAATAAATTGCAATAAATAACATAAAATAACATATCGTAAGGAAAAACATAAAACCAACAGCCTCAAAACACAATAAATAATATGGTATGCAGGCATACTGTATGTTTCCTTCCCCTTTGTTTAACATATAAAGAAGATTAAAGTACACGTACACACTGTTCATGTATTCTTAATATAGAAAGTTGGTCTTGAGAATCAGAAATATGTTTATTTATTTTTTAATTTCACACAAAGCTACACGAGAGTTATCTGCGCTAGCCGTCCCTAATTTGTCAATGTAAGACTAGAGGAAGATAGCTAGTCATCACCATCTAACGTTTGGGCTACTCTTTTACCAACGAAGAGTGGGATTGACAGTAACATTATAATGTTTCCATGGCTGAAAGAACGAAACATGTTTAGCTTGACGGGGATTTGAACCCGTGACCTTCAGATTAATATTCGAGTGCCCCAACCACCTGGCCAAATGGGACAACTTCTGCTCCCAACTAAACGAACAAACCGACCCTAGTAAGTTCTGGCTACACTTAAAAAGATTCACAAATGAACCCACAACAAGAAAATACCCAACACTGGAATATAACAATACCTTAGCACAAACCAAAAAAAAAAAAAAAAAGCAGAAGCCTTCAAACATCAATTACAAATCACATTTAAAACACACAATGGCTCGGACATGAACAACTATTACTACAATAAAGTAAACAACCACGTAACAAATAACATAGAATTATATAAACCACATTTTCCAGTCAACATTACAAACAGCAACACAAATAATACATTTGACTACAATACACTTGACTACAATACACCTATTCACCAAAAAAATCAAACTAAATGAACTTGAACAAGCAATCAAAAATTCAAAAAACAAAGCACTGGGAAATGACGGAATACAAACAATTCTTCTCAAAAAATGTACTCCAAAATTATTTGACCACCTATTAGCCATATTTAATTTATCTCTATACTCTGGATACATCCCAGTTTCTTGGAAGCAAGCTAATATTTTAATGTTCCATAAAGAAGGAAAACCAGCCAATAAACCAAACAGTTATCGACCGATCAGCCTGACCAGCTGTGTTGGCAAAATTCTTGAAAGAATAATAAGCAATAGACTCTCCACATTTTCGTAGATTAATTCAAAATTACCAGAAGAACAAAACGGATTTAGAAATATAGGCAAACAACAGATCATTTAATTAGATTAACTGAAACAATAATAAACAGCTTTAATAAAAAAAATGCACTGTCGCCTGCTTCCTCAATATCGAGAAAGCCTTCGACACTGTATGGCACAATGGTCTCTGGTTCCGTATGTATGAAATGGGACTACCGCGTGGAATTATTCGCTGGTTATTTAACTTTTTGGAAAATAGAAAATGTAGAATAAACGTAGAGGGAACTTTCTCGGAATTTTTCACTCCTGAAGCTGGCGTTCCTCAAGGAGGAGTGGTTAGTCCTATTCTCTTCATCATGTATGTAAATAATATACCACTCAAAGACCCAAACCATGAATACGCGTCACAGTTCGCTGATGATGTAGCAATTTGGAAAAGTGCCCCTACACCAGAAATAGCAGCCACTAACTTGCAACCACAACTAAACAGATTATGTGAATATTGTGAAAAATATAGAATTAAAATAAACACAACGAAAACACAATTAGTAATATTTTCAAAATCTACGAAACATCAAAAAGTTCAACCTCAGGTCTACATGAACGGAAAGCTTCTCCAAACTGCTACATCTGCAAAATTCTTAGGGTTAACATATGATTCTAAACTTACATGGATAAAACATGTAAATAACATAAAAACTAAAATTTGGCAAATAATAAACTATGTAAGGAGTCTAACTGGTAAAAACTACTGAACAACACCTGAAAACATCATTAAAATATACAAGACATACATTAGACCTGTAATAAACTATGCAGCTCCTGCATGGATTAATGTAAGCGAAAAACAATTACAAACCAAACTCCAAACATTACAGAATACACTAATTACATCAGCATACAGAATACCTAAAACCACTTCCTCAAAGTTCATAATTACTCAAATACACAAACAATACCAGATAGACTTCTACATAGTACAATAAAATATTTTGATAAAAATTGGCGAAAAAATTAGTTGCTATGCGAACCAAACAGATATTGCATATATGATGAAGAGAGACCGAAACACCTCTCCCCGTTAAACTTGTATATCAGATCTTTAAGACAAAATCAAATTTAAAATAATAATAATAAAATAGTGCTAAATAAAATAGGTCACCTACGTTTTAGACTTATTTAAAAAAAAATAAATAAAATAAAATAAAAAATAAAATAAAAGGGTTGGAGGATGAAGATTCGAAACCGCAACGGTTGGATTACGAGTCGAGTGCCCTAACCACCAGGCCATGCCAGGACCGTCTTATCTGTCACCTTAAATATAGTTATGTGCAGTTAAACCTTGCGTAGCGTCCCTCGCTGGTACAACTCGAACGGCTGAACTCACTTGGCCATGCCGGGCCTCCAAAAATAAGTTAACATGTTTACCACAGTAAAAATTGGGTTTCGATGCCGCTGATGAGCAGAACACAGACAATCAAACCTACCGTTTGGTGTTATCAATGTCAAAGTAGCGTAAATTTTGCTTATATTTGGAATTATACTAAATACAGTTACACATAGAAGTGTTTTGGTTTTGGTTTCCTTGTTCTAAAACAAATATTGTTTTTTAAATATTCTCCTTTCTTTTCCTAATTTTAATTCTTCATTTGCGATTATGTATTTCTCGTTTCTGTATTTTTAGTTTCATGAAATATGTTAAATTGTAATAAACCATTATTTTTTGTTGTATGTAATGAGTCTGTGTCCCTTTACGTTTATATTTCTAATCTTGTTACTTCAAGGGATAAAGCAATCCCTTTGTGGGACTGACAGACATATTTGCTAGCGAGTCTCTGTCCCTATATGTTTATCTTTCTAATCTTGTTTACCTTTTTGTGTATTTTATGGCAAGTGGAAATTTAGTAGCATGTTTGTTGTCTGAACACATTTTGAGTTTTCGAATCATGCAATTTTAGTTATGTTTATGATTTTGCATTTATTCTTCGCGAAATCGTCATTTGTTACATTTGAATACGTAGTGTGATTTTTATTTTATTTGTTTTTTTCCTGTTGTTGGTAGTGGTGATGTTGTTTAGTGGTGCTGTTGTTGATGGTGATGTTGTTGGCGGTGCTGTTCTGTGTTTTGTATAATAAATGTATTATATTGCTGAATTTTCGTATTTGAAAAACTGGTAGTTTTGTAAAGTTAAGATTCTTTGATAATTCGGTGTTTGTTTTTGTATTTCTCACGTTTTTATACATTTCGCAGTGTCTGTGTTTTTGGCGTAGATAGTCCTCGTGTAGTTGTGGGCGAACTTCCAGATCAAGCTGTGTTTTTATTATCTGCTATTTTTGTGTTACATATTTTTCTCTACTTTTGATTTTGTTAACCCCATTTTGTCTTACTTACAAAGTTAGTTGAACCATAACACCTACAAAACATTCTTTTCTTTCTGAGTGTGGTCAGGTGGGTTAAGGCGTTCGACTTGTAATCCGAGGGTCACGGGTTCGAATCCCGGTCGCACCAAACATGCTCGCCCTTTCAGCCGTGGAGGCGTTATAATGTGACGGTCAATCACACTATTCATTGGTAAAAGAGTAGCCCAAGAGTTGACGGTGGGTGGTGATGACTAGCTGCCTTCCCTCTAGTCTTACACTGCTAAATTAGGGACGGCTAGTGCAGATAGTCCTCATGCAGCTTTGTGTGAAATTCAAAAACAAACCAAACAAACTTTCTGAGTGTTATCATTCTCTGATCCTAAGAGCAATATTAAGACAACTGAAGTTAAGCAGTTATATTTCGTGACGATTTTACTAGAAAGACTTATAATGACACCAAATGCGTATCTCAGTTTTGAAACAGATTTAGAAAATATAACATCTAAGTCACAAAGAAATGCTGTTCTTCTCAAATCTCAGGATGTTGGTCATTCCCATTGTTAAATAAAGGGTGATGGTATCTTTGAAAGGAAGTGGAGGAGACAACTTCCAATTTTTACATAGAATGCTTTACTTCTCAGGAATATTTTCCACTAAGAATTTCATGTGACACCGCAGTTGAACAACCCAAATCAGTAGGTAAATAGGGCGAAAGTTTATTTAATACAATTCCAAAAAAGTTAATGGACATTAAAGCATATACTAATGTTAGAAATTGATATAAAACAGGTTAATAACACAAAAATAAAGTCCTCCATGGCCAGGTGGTCTCTCTCTCTCTCTCTCTCTCTGGGTGTTTGGGTATATACATTTGTATACCCAGAGGGTCAAGTTCACTAGACCTCTTCCTCTTTCCATTACTTAGTTGGAATGGAGTGATTAATACTTTTAGAGTAAATGCAAAATGGCTGAAATCATAGCACAACTTTAAATCTGGTCCTTTTTATTTCTTTATTTTACTTTATTAATTTTATTTTTTATTTTATTTTACTTTATTTATTTTATTTTTTATTTTATTTATTTTATTTCTTTATATTATTTTATTTCTTTAATTTATTTAATTTAATTTATTTTTTATTTTATTTTATTTCTTTAGCCCTGGTGTAGCTTTGCCCGAAATTCAATAACAAACAAACTTTTCGTTGGGCCCTTGGAAGCAAGTGACAGGAAAACGTTGGTATAAGAATTAAATATACCTGATAACTTAAAGGAACAACAGTGCCAGCTGTTATCAGAAAGACTGCTGTTTTCAGTCGATTGTTTTTTTCTTTGCTATGATTTGGTCGTTAAGCACAAAGCTACATATGCTCTGCTTACCGCGGTTATCGAAATCAAATTTTAAGCCTTCAGATGTACTGAAGAGCCATCGATGGCTGCTGGTTAAAGGTTTGTTTATTTTGTTTGTTTTTGAATTTCGCGCAAAGTTACACAACGGCTAATTCAGCAGTGTAAAATTAAAGGGAGGGTAGCTAGTCATCACCACCCACTGTCAGCTCTTGAGCTACTGTTTTGCTAACGTATAATAATATTGAAAATAACATTATACCGCGCCCACGGCTGAAAGGGCGAGCGTGTTTCGTGTGACGGGGATTCGAACTCGTATCCCTCAGATTACGTTTCGAGTGCCTTAACCATTGGGTTATGGCAGACCTGGTTGAAAGAACAAAAGTAACTGGTGGTGTAAGTATGAACAATATTTCATAATTTTATAGGAATAAGAGCAACATCTGGGATAAGACAGTAGAGGATATGGTAAGTAACAGAAGGGGTGGATGGGTTCTTATAGTGAATGTACAGTAGAGGATATGGTAAGTAACAGAAGGGGTGGATGTGTTCTTATCGTGAATGTACAGAAGAGGATATGGTAAGTAACAGAAGGGGTGGATGTGTTCTTATCGTGAATGTACAGAAGAGGATATGGTAAGTAACAAAAGGAGTGGATGTGTTCTTATAGTGAATGTACAGAAGAGGATATGGTAAGTAACAGAAGGGGTGGATGTGTTCTTATCGTGAATGTACAGAAGAGGATATGGTAAGTAACAAAAGGAGTGGATGTTTTCTTATACTGAATGTACAGTAGAGGATATGGTAAATAACAGATGGGGTGGATGTGTACTTATAGTGAATGTACAGAAGATGATATGGTAGGTAACAGAAGGGGTGGATGTGTTCTTATAGTGAATGTACAGTAGAAGATATGGTAAGTAATAGAAGGGGCGGGTGTGCTCTATTGTGAATGTACAAAAGAGGATATGGTAAGTAACAGAAGTGGTGGATGTGTTCTTATAGTGAATGTACAGAAGAGGATATGGTAAGTAACAGAAGGGCTGGATGTGTTCTTATCGTGAATGTACAGTGGATGTGTTCTTATCGTGAATGTACAGTAACGGATATGGTAAGTAACAGAAGTGGTGGATGTGTTCTTATAGTGAATGTACAGAAGAGGATATGGTAAGTAACAGAAGGGCTGGATGTGTTCTTATAGTGAATGTACAGTAGAGGATATAGTAAAGGATGGTGAATGTAAAGATGAGGATTTGGTAAGTAACAGAAGGGGTGGATGTGTTCTGATAGTGAATGTACAGTAGAGGATATGGTAAGTAACAGAAAAGGTGGATGTGTTCTTATAGTGAATGTACAGAAGAGGATATGGTAAGTAACAGAAGGGGTGGATGTGTTCTTATAGTGAATGTACAGAAGAGGATATGGTAAGTAACAGAAGGGGTGGATGTGTTCTTATAGTGAATGTACAGAAGAGGATATGGTAAGTAACAGAAGGGGTGGATGGGTTCTTATAGTGAATGTACAGTAAAGGATATGGTAAATAACAGATGGGGTGGATGTGTTCTTATAGTGAATGTACAGTAGAGGATATGGTAAGTAACAGAAGGGGTGGATGTGTTCTTATAGTGAATGTACAGTAGAGGATATGATAAGTAACAGAAGGGGTAGATTTGTTCTTATCGTGAAGAACACATCTAGAAATATAAATTTCTAGATGTTTTAGGCCTCTCTTAACATCACCCTCCAGCCAACATTTTAATCACAACATTAAAAATATATCGCGTACAAATTATAGTTTACCATTTATTTACAAGTTTTATTTTATAGTAATTCTATGTTAAGTTTATTATTTTGTAATATTATTTTAATATTACATTAGCTCTATATTCTATACTATCATTTTTATTATTTACTTTACGTTATGATTTTTGTGTTTATTATATTATTACTTAATTTTACGGGTTTTACTTAATTTTATGTTCACCCTCCTTTATAATTTTTTATTGTTACCAAGGTTTTACTTTTGGAACTTTGAAAACTCTGAAACGATTATAAGCGTTATTAAAAAGGAATGGAAGATATTGTGAACATCTCTGTAAACACCTTCTTGTATGGATGGAAAATATTGTGAACATCTCTGTAAACATCCTCTTGTAGGGATGGAAGATATTGTGAACATCTCTGTAAACATCCTCTTGTAGGGATGGAAGATATTGTGAACATCTCTGAAAACATCCTCTTGTAGGGATGGAAGATATTGTGAACATCTCTGAAAACACCCTCTTGTAGGGATGGAAGATATTGTGAACATCTCTGAAAACACCCTCTTGTAGGGATGGAAGATATTGTGAACATCTCTGTAAACATCCTCTTGTAGGGATGGAAGATATTGTGAACATCTCTGTAAACATCCTCTTGTAGGGATGGAAGATATTGTGAACATCTCTGTAAACATCCTCTTGTAGGGATGGAAGATATTGTGAACATCTCTGAAAACATCCTCTTGTAGGGATGGAAGATATTGTGAACATCTCTGAAAACACCCTCTTGTAGGGATGGAAGATATTGTGAACATCTCTGTAAACACCCTCTTGTAGGGATGGAAGATATTGTGAACATCTCTGTAAACATCCTCTTGTAGGGATGGAAGATATTGTGAACATCTCTGTAAACATCTTGTAGGGATGGAAGATATTGTGAACATCTCTGTAAACATCTTGTAGGGATGGGAGATATTGTGAACATCTTTGTAAACATCTTGTAGGGATGGAAGATATTGTGAACATCTCTGTAAACACCTTCTTGTAGAGATGGAAGATATTGTGAACATCTCTGTAAACACCTTCTTGTACATAAAACTTTTAAATTCATCGATCATATGCTACTTAAGTTTTTTTCTTTAGCAAGAGCTGAAATCGTTCTATGGAAATAACAGTAAGAGTTGTATTTAAAATGTCGGTTATTTGATATAACAATTTATTATTATAATCTAATAAAATGTGTATTTGTTTAGTTGCTGTTCTCATTAATTTTGTATGTTACAATCATATATTTATGGCTTTAAAGATATATAACGACATGATAGCTAAAATGAACTGAATAATATTTAACATACCGAAATTTAATACATGTGATAATAGTAGCAGTAATAACAGTATGATAGATAAAATATTACCAATGTGAATAACAGTTTATTAAATAAAACTACAAGAGTTCAGGAAGGAAAAGCTTTACACGTTATAAAGAACAACAGTATAAATTGGTGGAAGACATAATCATGGCAGCTGATTTACAGAAATAATTACAGTTGTGATAGAAACGAAAGTGTGACTAATGTTTATGGTAAACAAAATTAACCGTTGGTGTAAAAAAAATGTATCGTCTCCAAGAGAAAGATATAGAGATCGTTGCTTAAAGATGGCGACTGTAACATTTTTTAAACAAAATAAACAGTAACATCATTTTCATAGAATGATTAAGAGCAACATGAAAAATAAACAGTTTGAAATCTGAGTATGATTTAAAGGAACATCATGTAATCTGACATCAGAAACTTTCCTGACTTTCTACAATCATTACATCTTTTGATTACTTCCTGAAACGTATCTGTTTGGAAAAATAACATTTATTTTCTTCCGTTACGGAACAGTTTTTCAAACACAATACTTCTGTCTTTGTTTTTCTGATAAACGTCCTTCTACTAGTCAATAAACTTTCAATATAAAACAACCTATGTAAAAAACAGACGTATGCATGTATCAGCCGTAATGTGTTTTTTTGATTCCTCTTACATTATCACGAGACCCGGCATGGCCAGGTGGGTTAAGGCGTTCGACTCGTAATCTGAGGGTCGCGGGTTCGAATCCCCGTCGCGCCAAACATGCTCGCCCTTTCAGTCATGGGGAGTTATAATGTGACAGTCAATCCCATTATTCGTTGGTAAAAGAGTAGCTCAAGAGTTGGCGGTGGGTGATGATGACTAGCTGCCTTCCCTCTAGTCTTACACTGCTAAATTAGGGACGGTTAGCACAGATAGCCCTCGAGTAGCTTTGCGCGAAATTCAAAACAAACAAAAATATCACAAATGTTGCAGCAGATCTATGATTCAGGTCAGAAAATGAGTACAGTATATTATTCATGTAAAACATACTACTATCGTTCAGGATAAAAAAAAAAAAAAAACATACTATAGCGATTCATTGGTGCTAACAACTGTTGAAGCTAAAAACACTTTTGAGCCAGTAATTTTACCGATGTGTAAATTTTCTCTCATAAATAAAACTAGAGCCGGCATGGCCAGGTGGGTTGAGGCGTTCGACTTGTAATCTGAGGGTCGCGGGTTCGAATCCCGTCGGGCCAATCATGCTCGCCCTTTCAGCCATGGGGGCGTTATAATGATGCAGTCAATCCCACTATTCGTTGGTGAAAGAGTAGCCCAAGAGTTGGCGGTGGGTGGTGATGACTAGCTGCCTTCCCTCTAGTCTTACACTACTAAATTAGGGACAGCTAGCGCAGATAGCCCTCGTGTAGTGTTGCGCAAAATTCAAAAAGCAAAACAAACAATAAATAAAACTATATCCAAAACTTTCATAAAAAGATAACCATGTAACTTGTAAGTGAAGTAACGTTACATCTTTATATTACGACTTTGTAACCATCGACATAGAGTGTATTTATCTTAAAAATATAATATTAGCAATAGGTGTTCGGTTCTCTAGCTCACAACCGTCTATACCAGAGTGTCTTCACTGTTTCAGCTAGTAGGCAGTCGCTCTGAGTGAAATAAGAGAACTAAACAAAATTAAGACATCTGGTTTCGACATTTTAGTTGTTTGTTTGTTTTTTGTACTCGGAAATCTGTACAAACAATTGCATGAAACGTTACTCGTTTGTCTAACTCTAACTATCTTGTCGATATAGCACATTAGGCATTACACAGAGATTAATACAACAAAGACTTTTGTATTTAGCTAATTAACAGAACTTCTATTAATTAATCTTCATCAACGAAGGCTTGTTGCAAGATTTAAACTGGACTAATTCTAAAACTGAACGTTTCCACTATGTAATATAAATGAAAGAGGATAGCACTAGTATCGTAGAAATCATAACTTTAAATACATTTATTTGCATAAAAATGCGTGTGTCAGTTTATTATTGTCACGAAATTCACAATTTCAATTATTATTAAAAGTCATAAAACATTTTTTTTAAATTTTGCTCATATTTAGGCATCTTACAATCACAACTTTGTGGTTTTACAAACTGATTGTTTGTTTGTTTTTTTAGATTTCGCGCAAAGCTACTCAAGGGCTATCTGTGCTAGCTGTCCCTAATTTAGTAGTATAAGACTAGAGGAAAGACAGCTAGTCATCACTACCTACCGCCATCTCTTGAGCTACTCTTTTGCCAACAAATGTGGGATTAACCGTCACCTTATAACGTCCGAACGTCCCATGTAGCTTTGCGCGAAATTCCAAAGAAACCAAAATTAGTATATTCCCCTCAGTCACAAATGTTTTCTGTGAAAATATGAGTAACAGTAAAGATATTTGTGACAATACTTAATGGATACATATAAGAATACTCAATAGATGTTAATATATTTTTCTCTCGCATAAAACTGTGCATGTAGCAAAGGAAAAAAAACCATAAAAGAAACAAAGTGCTATGTTTTAATTTCGACGCCACAATAACTCTTCTCTATAAAATATAATCGGGCCAATACCTTGATATTATCTAGTGTAGACACTTAATGGCCAATACGAAGTAAAAATATTAATAGTAAAATATTTCATTTGACGCCTATAGGGTTCACATTCAAGACATATACTGAGATACACGTATGATAATGCATTTCTTATTTAAAATATTATTTAGTCCTAAGTTTATATTTAAATAAATAAAAATTTATGAAAATAATTAATTTTGTGAAGAAATGAAACAAACAATTTAATTTGTTAATGTTACATTCATCTCACTAGCGACTTCGTGTAATAATTTACGAAAAGTGCATTTGTTCTTTAAATTGGTTGGTTTGATGTTTTATGGGGCAAAGCAACTAGGCTATCTGCGCCTGTCCTTTAAGTGTTTGTTTTTAACCCAAATTATAGCTTTATTAGTCTTCAAGATTATCACTAAGCTATCGTGAAGAGGGTGGCAGTATATGTGAAATGTCATTTGAACTAAAAGAAACTAATATGTGGTCCTATGATACTAGCTTTTAACTTCCTATAATAAAAACAGCGTAATAACAACACTTGATTGTTTAGCTATTAAACTTTTACAAAACATAGCACAGTTTACTTGTGTATTGAGCTCATAACGTTTAAGTAAATTATCTTGTATCTTAAGTAGCTTATCAAGTGATGGGCAGATCCACAAGTCAAGTTTCAGTTTTTAATGTATTATTGGCTCTGATGGGGCTCTGGTCTTTAGCGTTAACACATGTAAAAGACAACACATTCTATTACTTGCACACATCTGTGAAGTCGTTTGCATGACTGAGGTGTGGATTTTCCCAGGGGCACCACATCACCTGAATCACTCCAGCTCCCTTCGATTCGAGAAAAATCTTCCTTTATGTATTATACATTTTACTTCATCAAGAAAAATAATAGATGTTTTAAAAGTCTTTGGCTACCTTTTAATTATAATGTGAACGTATTGCAAAAGCATTTGTTTTCCTCATATTAATTAGAAGGACATTTGTTCTAAAGTGAAATTTAAATATGATATCACATAAATAAGTCGTTTTAGTAGCGGGTAAACTGCAGATTTCTGACAAACCTCTAAACAGTCAATAATAGCATGATTCCGCATCTTATTTCAAGTTGGCTGGCGAATCTAAATATATCTAAATATATACTTGGTATAAAAGTTGGCGTAATAGATGGCGTACTGAACCATGGAATACAGGGGTAAGTTTAGCATCCACTTGTTTGTCTGCACTTAAGCACGAAGCTACATAATGGACTATCTCTGCTGAGCACATGCGGGTGTCGAAACACGGTCTCTTGTGTTAAGTCTGCAGACGTGCCTCTGTGTGATCTCTTTTTGCAAAACAAGTAAATCGTAATTATAGTAGCTTAAGAGACGACGGTTGCTGCTGTTAATAATTATTTTCGCTATAGTTTATCAGACTATACTTAGCATTGTTAGCACAGATAGTTTTTGTGCAGCTCTCTGTGATTATCTAAAGCTAATTAAACTTTAACAGACATGCTAAGAACGTCTGGTAAACATATCAATCATAACCAAATTACTAACCCAACAAGTTTGTTCCATTGAAGATCTCTGCCTATGACGTGTTTTAAAACACGTGCGTTAAGAACAGTACTAATTTTAGAAACCTCCTGGTAATATCTGTTTATAAGAACAGTTAGTTTAATTTTATTTGTGGATTTAAAACTATGACGACGTTGCTGAATTATATCGACTTTTCTTTTTTAAACATTTGATTAAGAAACGTAATACTGAAAATGGCATCAGTAAATTGACACTACGATTAGCTGAGAATCTTATTTATATTTGTTTGCTTGTTTTTGAATTTCACGCAAAGCTACTCGGGGGCTATCTGTGCTAGCCGTCCCTAATTTAGTAGTGTAAGACTAGAGGGAAGGCAACTGGTCATCACCACCCACCGCCAACTCTTGGGCTACTCTTTTACCAACGAATAGTGGGATGGACCGTCACAACTATAACGCCCCCACGACTGAAAGGGCGATCATGTTTGGTGTGACATGGATTCGAACCCGCGACCCTCAGATTACGAGTCGAACGCCTTAATCCACGTGGCCATGCCGGGCAGTTTCATTTCTGAGCAAATTCAAATCTGATCAGCTCAACAGCTGCCGGAAGTTCTTTCCTAGCAGATTTTTTTTTTTACATGACTGTAGACGAATAGTCTGAGTTTGTTCTTCAAAGTAAAAAATAAAATAGGAAAACGTGTGGTTCAAATATATAAAGAAAAAGACCTTTTAGAACAAATGTCATATACACTTCCATTAATATTCATTATGTGTCATCGATTTACTTTGGAAATATCTTGGATAGAGTATATTTAAAATATACACATGGAAACATGTTTTATGAGCTGCATATTAAAACATATTTTGTACATTAATTGTAGAAATTAACTAGAAACACGAAACTAAATTGGCACAACGTAATTATTTTTTAAAATGTCAATAAATATAGATTTTAATGATCTGTGTTTCGCAGTTTATATCTTACAGACTTAACTGATGAACTAGTTAAGCCAATTTAGTATTAATTAAATGCTATTAAATTTTGACTTCATAACAAATAAAATTTAAAAGATGTTACTCCATGTTCTATGCTAACATTTTTCGGTCTTTTTTCCCGAAACTATATTGAGAATTAAACTTTCTTAATTTACCGCCAAAATAACGTACTCTTCAGAAGTCACGCATGTTTAACATAGTATTTTCCCCTTACTTATCATCATGATCGGAAATAAATTAACAAGTTACAATGAGATAATTATGTTTAAAAATTAATAATATTTTTCGATTAAAAAAAAAACTTGTAATTTAATTTTGTTTAAAACAGACGAAAGGGGGCGTTTGTCAGTAAATTCACTGACTTCTCCAAAAGCCGAGTTAAAATATGAGTGCCGCATTTGCCTCTTTCAAAAAAAAAAAAAGTTTTAATCAGCTGTTAGGCCTTTAACCAAAGATTCCAAAGAAAGAACCATCTTACTATACAGGATGTTTCATCATATTTTTCGAAAATTACACTAGAAATGTTCTGCTCTTTATGAATTACGATAGACGCTAAATTTTTTGGATTTATAAATTAGCTGCACTTGCAAGGATTTGGTGAACATAATCACGCTATAGTTTTTGTATTTATGTTCAAATGACACACTGGGAGATCTCTAAACTTTTCATCAAATCCGCTGTAGTTTTCAATAGTTGATAATTGTTAAACTTAAACAATAGACTTATTCATATTAGTTATATAAATATTCCGTGAAGATGAAGGATGGTGTGTGTGCGTTACTTATAACAAAGCCACATCAGGCTATTGCTGAGTCCACCTAGGGGAACGAACCCCTAATTTTAGCGTTGTAAATCTGTAGACTTACCGCTGTACCAGCGGGGGACTGAAGGATTGTGCAAAGAACTAATTCAGCCCAAACTGAAGACGAAATTACTTAAACGAACAAAGAATTCAGTTTTATTTACAGTAACAAACCAAACAGCATACATATCGTCTGACGTGAAATTAAACAAAGTGTAATAATTAACGTACAGTAGTTTTATTCCTTATTTTATATTTATAGCAAAGCTACTAAGACTGCCTGTCGCCGTTCCTAATTTTGAAACCCTGACCTGTGGGAAGGCAATCAGTTATTAACGTTTTGTCTCCTACCATTCACGCTACGAGACTGACTGTAACTCTGATGCACTCATGAAATAACCTACTATAACTAGATTTAGCTCAATACAGACAGGTAAGAATTTAACAAGTGCGTGCTCTTACAAAAGAGTTTTACGCGTAGAACGCTTAGGTCAAACAATC
This sequence comes from Tachypleus tridentatus, assembly GCF_004210375.1. Lineage (NCBI taxonomy): Eukaryota > Metazoa > Arthropoda > Merostomata > Xiphosura > Limulidae > Tachypleus > Tachypleus tridentatus. Next base: position 129,941,579 of record NC_134830.1, read on the forward strand.
AAGAGCTTTACGAATAAAACTTTTCCGTCAAATTGGCCCAAATGTAACAGTTATTATGGAGTTTCTGGTTTCCGACTAAAGTATTCCAGCTTTAACTAACCCATTGTTTGCATGCAATCCCTGACAGACTTCCTGGTTTCCGACTAAAGTATTCTAGCTTTAACTAACCTAATGTTTACCTTCAATCACTAACATATTTCCTGGTCCCCGACGAAAGTATTCCAAAATTAACATTTTTAAGAAGTTTCTAACTCCACTCAAGAGGAATTAAAATTTAGATTACGTATTCCACAATAATGTTCCCCGTGAACTTACTGGTTTAAGATAAACAAAAATGTGCAACTAAAAAACAAAGAAATGACATAATAAATCAAAAGTTTGCACAGTTGAAATATAAAAGTTACACTTATAAATACAGTTAAATAGTATGTAATAAAAAACGTTAACATGAAATGCAACACAATCAGAAGAACCAAGGGTTATTAGAAATACAATAATCATTGACCTAGTGGTTTTGTTTATAGCAAAATCACATGGCTGTATGTTGTGTCCACCAAAGGGAATCAAACCCCTGATTTTAGCGTTGTAAATCCGTATACTAACCACTGTCTCACGGGGGAACTACTTGAGCCAATAGAAAACACCAGCAATGCAGCACATATATTAAACATAAGTTACAATAACCTTTCCCGCAACTCAAAAATAAACTTAACTGAATTAAGAAAGAACAGCCAACAAACTGATTAACTTAAACAGCATTATAGTGACGTAAACTGAAAATATAAATTAAGAGTAAAATATACAAAATAATATCAGGATTTATAAAAAAAGCTCTCAATGATTATACATAAAAGGCATGCTGCATACCAAATGAACAAAATTCATGAAATAGGCTTAACAATCTTAACTGCGGTACTATAGACATAAGCAAGCTTCTGAATAAAGCTATTGGTTTTAACCTAGTGTATCTTTAACTTAGCGTATCCTTCACCCTTAATTAGACATTTCATGACATATAAGATATAAAACCAATGTTACGTTCGCAAAACATTTTAAATTGTAATTAAAAACTTAGTTAGCATAATTAAAGGCACTTAAATATTTGTAGTTTAGGAATACGCACATAGGTAAATAAACTGAACTGACTAAAATAAGAAAGAACTACAATAAACCACATTCCACTCTCATACATAAGGAAATGAAGACAAACCAAAAGTAATAATGAGTAATCATAAATCACTTTAATGTTGTTACTTTCAATTGATGCTTAATAGAAAGCTCTTAAGACTGCAAACTGACCTGTAACCTTTCATTGCTGCCTGCTGGATAAGATATTGGATTTTTTTGTAGGTCTTTATTGAAGCTGGTAAATTACTTCTGAAAGTAGTACAATTCCACAGTCACCTGGATGGTGTTTCGTGTTTCTGATATTAATGTTAACAGAAAGTGTATTAATGTTAACAGAAAGTGTGAATGCTTCTTCTACTAACTAACACCCTGTGCCCAGTAATGCCTGGTATAGTAAACTAGTGATATCAGGTATGAATTGGCTAGTACAGTGGGAATTTTCTAATATTGGTTATCTTCATTGAGAATGGCAGGTTAAGACATTTGCCTCAAAGATTACGTCAGTTAATGGTAAGAGATGAAATAATTCCTGCAATATTCATCTTCCAGGCCTTACTTGTTTTACCATTGATTAGGAGGTTTATTTTCCTTTTCCGGTTGTCCGAGTTCAAACGTACATGGTACTATGTTGATGATGTATTTATCCAGTAACCATGCAATACCTTTCCTGGGGTACATAATCAAATGTTTGTTTTTGGAGATATGACCATATCTCATTCTGATGACATCCTCACGTGGTACATACACCATCTGGACATATTGTTAGTTTCACTCTCTACTGCATATCATTAGAAAATGCTGAAGACATAAGACCCTCCATTGTAGTTTTGGGATATGTCTCCTTTGGGCAAATCTTTATATGAGGCTGTCCTTCTGTAACATTGCGTCAATACAGTTTACAATTTGCAGAGACAATGACTAGTTTCAGTAAAGTAGATTATAGTAGTCGAAATCTATCCTTGCTCTTGGTTGATGTTTTTCACTACTATCCATGGTCCTGGTTGATGTTTGTCTAATTTAGCAGTAGTATGTTAAAAATTGACAATAAAAACGAATGGACATGGTAACTGGAATCTGATCTAGTACAGTACAAGCAGGAGGAAGTCAACACTGCTAATCTTAACTAGTGATGAAATGATCCACTTACGGCATAACATTTGTTAGTAGTTAACTATATTGTATTCTAAAGAGTTACATAGTAATGTCCTGTTGATAACAAGAGAAACAAGAATATAGAAGGTGAAGAATAATGTGAGAAATAAAACTAAATGATTTATATAAAACAAATAAGTTAGAATAATCAGGATACAGAAATTTTCCTTATAGAAATAAGATCAAATTGAGCAAAATATAATTCATTTCGAGAGAGCAAATAAATAAAATGTATAAACTGAAATTACAATTTTCAAATTAACCAGATTTAATCAAAATTGAAAATTATATAATGCATTACTTGAAAGGGAAAACAATGTGTTTCATTCGAAAAACCAATCACAAAGAAAACCTTCTAGTCAATTTGTATATTCTTATGATTCTAAATTTAAAATATTTTGATATCAAAGAACCTAGGAAGCAGTGTTGACTCTGAAGGGTCAACTAATTAGAATCAAGCTAACCTATAAACAAGTTTCATAACCTGTTCATTGCTCTACTATAATTGTTAAAAATGTATTCTGAATATAGCTATCGTGTTCCTAATAAATATCCTCAAGCATCGTGAAAATGTTGCTACTTTGTACAAGCATTTTTAACGTTCTATCATAGGTGAACTTAATTAATATCATACAGTTCTGTTGAGGCCTGAAAATGCCAGGCGGGTTAAGGCGTTCGACTCGTAATCTGAGAGTTGTGAGTTCGAATCCTGATTGCACCGAACATGCTCGCCCTTTCAGCCGTGGGGGCATTATGATGTTATGGTCAATCCCACTGTTCGTTGGCAAAAGAATAGCCCAAGAGTTGGCGGTGGGTGGTGGTGACTAGCTGCCTTTAACCTAGTCTTACACTGCAAAATTAGGGACGGCTAGCGCAGATAGCCCTCGAGCAGCTTAGCGCGAAATTAAAAACAAACAAACAAAACAAACAGTTCTATTGTTTTTTCACTATTACAAATGTATCTCTGTTGCACATTTTAAATCAAAAAACAAAATTCTTATAGTTTCATAGCATTTAGTAAGTATATGCATATTTGACCAAAGCACAGGGGAAAACAAACGCATGTAGAATTTACAGTCTCCACATATTGGTTAAGAGAAAGCATATTTGTCCCCGACTTTAGGAGCAAAAATTATTGTACTTTAATATCTGGATGCAAGGTCATTGAGATGCTTATTACAACACTTAAAACTTTCTCATTTCTATAAAACTGAAATCTAAATATTAATTTTTATTGTACTAGAAATAACAGTTATATCCAACACTAACTTTTATTTACTTTATACTATTGAAAAGTTGTAAATAGCTTTTTTAACACAAAACGCCCATGCATTCAACTGTATTCTTTGTTATAGAGCAAAGCTCTACTGTACTATCTGCCGTGTCAGCTGAAAGGGAATCAAACCCCGGATTTTAGCGTTGTAACTCCTTGAAGATAAACCGGTGAGGGGCAGTTGTATTGATAATAAAGCTTGTGATACACATGAGACTAAGAAACCATACCTTTCTTTTGTTTCGAAGAATTCCAGCATCTCGTGTCCCTTCTGCGTTGCCTGGAACTTGAGCACCTTTCAGTTTCAGACCCATGCGACCATAAGCATAGCTGATAACGAACAAGGGAAGGAAGTACTGTAAACATACTAAGATTGGATTATATGTTTTCCAGATCAAGTTTGAAATACCCACGTTGTTACAAAAGGGTTTGGTATTGTTCCCTGTTGTGGAGTCATACACGTAGGTCACTCTCAGGGCCAAAGCATAGGGTAGGCTCGCGGCAGCACTAAATGCCCATATTCCCAGGATAATGAATTTTGCTCTCAGTTTTGTAGTTCTAGCTTTGAGAGGATGCATGACAGCTCGAAACCGATCCAGGGCAATAGCCGTTAAAGTAAAAATACTGACATTCACAGACAAAGTCTGGACAAATGGACAGAACGCACACATGAATTCAGGTAAAACCCAACGCTGTAACAACGCCGCTTGAAATTGAAAAGGAATAGAAAATAGACCAATAATGATGTCTGCGCTCGCCAAGTTCGCGATAAAAAAGTTTGTCACCGTTTTCATACGGAGGCTAGTAGCCACAATCCATAACACACAGAGATTTCCTACCACTGCCAGCAAGGACACGGTCCCGTAACAAACTGACAACAAACTGATGATACTCACAGGTACATTGTAAATTTCTACAACTGTTTGTTGCTGAACGGACATATTTTCAGCATTAAGGTTATTGTTTTGAGGGTTAGCAGTTACGTCAATGCTTAAAACAGTTAACTCCATGGACAGGCTGACAGGAATTGAGGTCCTCAGATCTTCAGGTTCAGTTAACTCCATGGGCAGGAATTGAGGTTTTCAGGTCTTTAGGCTCCAACGGTTACCTTGTTCGTTTGTTGTTGTTTTTGTTTACATATAGACGAAACCTTTCGATTCCGCTTTTCATTGAGATCAACTGATTCAAAGTTTCCTTTACTGTTTCTAAATATAATTCGATTGCTTCACGACGCATGCACACTGCGACTCGCGTGCACACAACGTATGTGGCACTCGGGATTGTATAATTTAAGCAGCAGCACCACCTGTATGTGCGGCACGATCTGTCTCATGAAAAGTTGGAGGGAAGGGAAATCAATAGCTGCTAGTAGATGTAGAAAAAAATTCAAAATTAAACAAGAGTTCCTTTATTGTACAAAGGAATGTTATTTTAGGTTTCTGTTAGTAATTCGAAAACTGTCAAAACTCAATTTATGTGATGGAAGAGATAGGCAGGGTAGTTTTACACTGAACGGACAGGTTACTTAACGATCAGGTCTTCAGAATCAGCGTTGGTTGAAAAGCTATCAGCCAGTCAACTCAGCTTCAAGTTGTAATCACATAAACTAAATTTTGCTAATTTTCTTTATCTTTGCGATTTGCTATATAGAAACCTGAAATACCTTACTATATTGAAATTGGTCAGTACTTCATAAATAGATTATTTTTCAAAAGAAGGTGTTTTGTGAAGATATCAAGAGCTCCACTAACATTTGTTTACAACATATCACAAACATTGTTAGGCATAATGTGTGTGTGTGTGTTTTCTTATAGCAAAGACGCATCAGGCTATCTTCTGAGTCAACCGAGGGGAAATCAAACCCCTGATTTTAGCGTTGTAAATCCTTAGACTTACCGTGGTAAAAGCGGGAGGCGCTAGGCATAATACGAACCATAATAAGCACAGAGCTTTTGTTTGTTTGTTTTGGAATTTCGCACAAAGCTACTCGAGGGCTATCTGTGCTAGCCGTCCCTAATTTAGCAGTGTAAGACTAGAGGGAAGGCAGCTAGTCATCACCACCCACCGCCAACTCTTGGGCTACTCTTTTACCAACGAAAAGTGGGATTGACCGTAACATTATAACGCCCCCACGGCTGGGAGGGCGAGCGTGTTTGGCGCGACTTGGGCGCGAACCCGCGACCCTCAGATTACGAAGCGCACGCCTTAACGCGCTAGGCCATGCCAGGCCCAGCACAGAGCTACACAATGAGTTTTCTGTGCTGCGCTCACTACAGGTATCGAAACTTAGTTTATACCGTCATAAGCCGACAGGTTTATCATTGGTGTACTGGGGTCGAATCAAGTACAAAATTACTAATTACTAATTTAAAATTTTGAAAATAAACGAAAATGTCATTTAGGAACAACTTTACTTTACATTTATTTATAAATATCGATAAGGAACATCGATAAATATCGATAACTATTTAATTTAGTAAAGTTGTTAGGGAAAAACATAAATCATTTAAATGTTTTAAGTTAAGTAGCAGATACAGCAATAGGTACTTTGGTGGTAGATTTTCTGAATCATACTGAGAGAACTTAAACTACGAATTTAGGAATTACATGTCTGTTAAAAGACACATGGAATGTTTTCTAGTCTTCCTGTGCGTCAGAGGTACGTTCACAAAATTACAACGATAAAAACCGAATTCGAATATCCATGGTGGATAAATAGTATATAACCTATTGAGTAATTTAGCGCTAAAACAGCACACGCGTGCACCCTTTACATAACTCAGTGATAATTTTGAGGCACAATAAAAGGTAAAGTATTTAGTGCTATCCAGAGAAGTTATAATATAATAGTCAATCCCACTATTCGTTGGGAAAGAATATTCCGCGAGTTGGCCGTGGATGGTGTTAATTAACTAGCTGCCTTCCCTTTACTCCGGCCCCGCATGGCCAAGTGGTTAAGGCACGCGACTCGTAATCTAATGGTTGCAGTTTCAAATCCCCGTTACACCCTACATGATCACCCTTTCAGCCCTGGGGGTGTTATAATGTGACGGGCTGTATCGAACCCTCTTGTTAGCAAGATAGTGTTGCGTTGGACAATTCTGTCTAAGCATTTTGCTATGTAACACAGTTTAAACCGCCTCACGAATTCCCTTTGTTCGAAAGATTGCAAATAATAACAACCTTTTTGTTATAGATGTGTGTTTTACCAATTTTGAACACTTGTTTCATTATTTTTCATGTCTTGCAGTTTCCGCTGCTGTTTTTTTCTTCATATATACACCATTAATAATATGGAATATTTCAAGTGTTTAAATCACGTTAAAAATTTAAGCTGTTACAGATTTCTATTTGATTATAATTAAGCGCAAAGCTGCTATCTGTGCTCTGCCAACCCGAGTATCGAAATCCGGATTGTAGCGAGAGATTTCCGAAAATTACTTAATATTAATATTATAATTTGTTGTAAATTGGATTAAATAATACAATAATAATTAGATATAGTAAAGTTAGTAAATACACATAAAAGGGTGAAAGTTTAAATTATAATTTAGTGATGTAAATTTTACTAAAAAGTTAAAATAGGCTTAGTACTTGTAACGATACTTTAGGTTTAGGAGTATTTCAACTATGATAAATCATAAAACGGCTTAAATACGTTGATTTTATTAAATAAATACAATCTTGAAAATTTGTTGTTGTTGTTGAATTAAGTACAAAGCTACACAATGGGCTATCTGTGCTCTGCCCACCACGGGTATTGATACCCATTTTTAGCATTGTAAGTCCGTAGACATACCGCTGAGCCACTGTGGAGGGGGGCAATCTAACAAGTAGTTTATTGTCACTTTGTGCTTTGAGAATTAACTTGTTTACTTGAACTTTGATCCTTTAATTTTAATTCAGTCTCTAGTTTTAGGTAGATTAGATTAAAATCAGGCTAGTTATTGTCGCTTCTATTTCTAAATTTTATATAATCAAAAACAAACTAGTAATAACAAATTAATATAATTGTTTTTTAAGAGTTAGGCTTAACAGTAACAGTGTTGATAATAGTCTACTGATATTTGATATTTATATTCAAGTACAAATCCAATGGTTGAGACTACTGCAGGAATTAATTGTTCACAGATTGTTAGTTGTAATTGGTGGGTGTTATTTGGGAACTGGACTGGAATATAGGTTTAAGATAACTAGTAACGAAGATGTGCAATTTGTATGTAGAGTTTGCAGGTTGGAGGAGTTGGAGCTTACCATAATTAAAGCAGGAATAATAAACAAAGAGAAGTGTAGACTGTAAAAAATGGCGACGGGATTTTAAGAGGACCTAAAGCTCTTACATACAAAGGATACACCAGCTACCAATGAGTTTCAAGAACTTAGAAATAGAAGGATTAGGGCTAAAATTAAAAATATTGAATTTAATTGTAATAAACCTATTCTATTGAGAAACAAATTTCAACCCTGGTCTTCTATAGACGAATAGCTATCGAAGAGAAGAAAAACAAAATGATCAGAATATTATGAGGAAGTGATTCCTTGACAAGGTAAGTAGAGTCTGCGGAGTAAACGGGGAGAAAAGAATCACATTATGCTACCCAGGTGGTGAATATAACTAACAGAGCAGAAGATATAATATCTAGCAGAAATGCAGTTTTTGCGGTGCATGTAGGGGCTAATGATCGAGGAAAAAAGTCGGTTTCTGAAGCTAATTAATAAGTACAAAGGGTTGAGGAAGGTATTTAAAGAAAAATGCTATACTTTAATTTTGTCAGGGATACTGCCATGAATTAAGTGTCAGAATAACGTTATAAGTGGTTTACTAGGGCTAAATACTAGACTTAGATTAATATGTGAGGATGAACAGATTAGCTGGTTGGTCTTGTGTGATCAGTTCAGTAGAAACGAGTTTTTGAAGTGGATGATTTACATTTAAATAAGATAAGAGCTGAATTATTTTCTACGGCTACTAACTCAGCTGTACGAAGAGTTTTAAAATAGGACTACATAGTGGTGGGGCTAGGATAAACTAAGGACAAAATGAATAAGAGGTAGAGAAAAGTCTAAGAAAAGAAATTAATATATAAATACTTATAAAAGTAGGCTTAATTGTTGTTATTTTAATGCTGGAGGTATAAGAAATAAAATAGATAACTTTAAATCACTGGTAGGAATAGAGGATTTTGATATAATGGGAGTAACTTAAACAAGGTTAAACATAGATAATTTTAATGACAAATTATTTTGAAATACGTCGTTGTGGGTTATGCAATTGGGATAGAGTACTAAACAGGGGAATAGTTTTATATGTAAAATGTGAGTTACATATGAAGGTCGAAACGATGTTCTCTCCTTATCAATAAAAGTGTTAATACCCATACCAGCCCTTCTGAGATACGTTTTTATTTCAAGTGGATTTCTCGACATCAAGGATATCTACCAGTCTACGCTCCTTTAGACGGGATTATGGTAAATTAATGTGACGCCTTGGGTGTATTCAAATTACCAATCGAAAGAGTTTGAGATCCTAAGTCCAAAACTACATTTAGATCTCAAATTGGCCAAGAGATAACGGAGTTATAAGTCAAACGTTTGTGTTTGAAAAAGATAAATAAACTCAAAGTCATTCTATGCGTCGCTATGTCGCATTCAAAGAAAGCAGAACATCTGGTATGATAGGCAGCTTTCTTTCTGTCTTTCTCCACTTTTTCTGTCTCTGTGTCAATAAATTGTTATTTGTAGCATTATCTTGTTGTCTCCAGCATCATAAAAGTGACATAATTAACATATTTAGTACTGATCTGAAAACACACAGATCTAATACTGCTAACTTTCTGTTGAATCTACGTCCAACGTGTGCACACAGACAACAATAAATGCTGTGGAAGCTTTGACATCAGAGACAATCGTACACCATTATTGTCAGAAGTGGAACAAACCCACGAACACCTCTCGGGGTAAAAGATGTTGAAAACATAAAAAGAAAGGAATTGAAAAAAGGTTAAATCATTCATAGAAAACCCTGGAAAAAGCAAGTCTTCACTGGTCTTAAAATTCCTCATTAATGTGTGGTTGTATTAGACTAAATATGCCCAAAACTCAAAACAAATATACAGCTACAAGTTTTTAACTCTTGGGCTCGGCATGGCCAAGTGGGTTAAGGCGTTCGACTTGTAATCTGAGGGTCGTAGGTTCGAATTCTGGTCGCACCAAACATGCTCACCCTTTCAGCCGTGTGGGCGTTATAATGTGACGGTCAATCCCACTATTCGTTGGTAAAAGAGTAGCTTAAGTGTTGGCGGTGAGTGGTGATGACCAGCTGCCTTCCCTCTAGTCTTACACTGCTAACTTAGGGACGGCTAGCGCAGATAGCTCTCGTGTAGCTTTGTGCGAAATTTAAAAAATAAAAATCTTAACTTTTGTTTTGACACTGGTGAGACTACGGCAAAATGTAAAAGCGCATTATCTTTTATTTCTTTTCAAAACTTGCTACATTACCAGGACATTTGCTTATGTGTTATATATTCTACATGAGAAACTGATTCTAGTACTCATAGTTTGGTCCAATAAATTAAAAAAAAAAAAGGGTTTTACCATATACTTTTAAACAAACCTCTGCTTAGTGTGTGCATCATTTAATTTTTTTTAATTATTGTTAAAATGTCATCATTTTAGATGTAAAACCACAACCTTACTCAAGCTGTAAATTTTACAGTCAAATACTTAATTTCCATAGGTTTTCAAAGACAAGGCTTGGGTGTCACACTATATAAAAACATCTTTCAGAACAGTACGGTTACCGGTAAATACACTTTGGACAAAGGTTTTAGTATTACACGTTCACTTGGCATGTATTATACTTAAATGGAAATATCTGCTTTCATTAATGAAAAAGAAAACCTACTAAATATAAATGTTATTAATCAAAAAAAGGTATTTGTAAGAATAATCATTGAGTGTGCGGTAAGAAATATAAGAATATACTACGGTAAACACCACAAACCCAATCATTTTGTTGCAAACAGAATAAAGTACTAGTTTCACATTATTAGATAAAATCGTCCGAATAGCATCTAGCGAGTCAGTTGATTTATTTGACTAAAGGATAGTTATTATTTCCCTGATGGATATGAATAAATTAGTGGATCGCGTTTGCCAGCAGTGTTCTACTTAAAATAGCGTCTTATTTACTTACATTTTGGTATCGTTCCAAAGATTTTCTTGTAGCTAGTCTATTGGACTTCCTTCTCTTACCAAACAAATCACTGAAACCAAATCATAAAACATGAATTAAAGTCTTCTAAAACTTGTTATTACAGTAATTTGTTCGATTGATTTATACATAATGAAGCTTAAATATTCACGCGTGTATTTACTTAAGAAATATTAAGCTTTATAGATGTAGATGGAACTACACCATCACCATTTGCCATAAAACAAATTATATACCTTTGAACATTTACTTTTACGTTGCATACTTTAATCTTTCATGAAACTTAATATAAAAGGTTAAAGCAATAAAAAGTTACCAACGAATATTAGGATTGACCGTCACATTATAATGCTTCCACGGTTGAAAGGGTGAGCATTTTTGGTGTATCCCTCGGATTACGAGTCGAGTGCCTTAACCACCCGTCTATCCTGGGCCCCTATTACTTGTAACACTTCTATTTTTTGTTTTCATATCTTATTATTTTCCTATTAATTTATTTATTACTGCAAAATACTTTATGAAATTGTGAATGTAAGTGCCTGAAGTTATGAAGTATAACAAAGTTTTTGTTACTCATATTATCAGATTTAGCAAAACGTGATTACCCTGTTATATTAATTTTGTAGTTTACAGAATGGATAATGTTTTAATATTTGTCATTACACATTTGTACGAGGTGCTATATCAGCGTCATTTAGTGCTAAAATTAACAGCAATACCCTCATTTTTGAATACTTTGTGCATACATGTATCATCGTGAACACTTCCAATACTGTTATGGTTAAAATTATCAGTCTGTTTACATCAGTCTTAACTTAGCAGAAATGTATTATGTAGAGCGGTTGATAAAATTGAATACTTGACATGACAAGGTTAAGATGAGTTTGAAATTCCTGGCTACTTTATTCTATTGTATTGCTAAGTGCATCACAGAAATAAATATATTGATAAACTAAATTTGTATACTACCATTACGTTAATTTTAATGCTTTTACGTTTATCAAAGACATTAAGAAAAGAAAGGAACACTTTTGTACTTATATTCATTTCTTAGCTTTATATCCATTCTATGTTAGGTTATGACGTAAGGAGGAAGTTTTAAAACAAGTGATTTGATATTTTCTGAGATATAGTTATGAGTAGTTGTAGTGTTGAAACAAATCTTTGATACTAAATAAAGATTACCACTAACAGGAGTTTCAGAAATATACAAGAAAAACCATTACTGTAACACCAGCACAGTCATTATTAGTAGATTTCAATCACATCAAGCAACGAAGTATTTTGTAACAGTTTCCTCATCTCCTATATTCCAGTTGACTTTGCACTTTTTCTATAGTCTGTACTTAATAACTTTGCACGTTCCTTAATTTTAATTAGTATTAAACAGACGCAGATCAACTCTCTTCTGTATATCATTTGTGGACTGTGTACAACGTGTTTACCGTTCATCAAGTAATTCAGGAAGGACCATCACAGTCGTTCCAAAATTCAATATAAGGAAAGATATTTAAGAGTAGTGCTTTTGAATTTCATACTATAAAGCCACGATAAGTATCCTCTGTTATATACAAATCTTCTAATATCATTTAATAATACACCGGTAGTCACTTTTAAGGTAAACTGCATTGAGGTTGTTTTACCTAAACCAGGTCACTAATGTCTCTTTGCTTGTCCGAGACAAAAATATAATATGAGAGCTTAATCTTTACTATCGCTGACCCTCTTTACAATGTTGTAGAACCCCTTACAATGTTGTAGAACCCCTAGGGATCCTTGGATTCTAGACTGAGAATTATGGAACTACATAAAAAGAACAATTATAAATGTTTGTCATAACACACGATATAATTTAAAATTATAAGTCGCTACAAACAGAAGATAGAAGTCAGAAGTACAAAATATTAAAGAATCTTATAATCACCTGCACACAGTCTTGTCAAAACGTCTGCAATTTAGTACTCTCGAACTAAGACATGTATATTATATTAAACATATACATAAACATACTCATATACAATTTGTATAATGAGACAGGTTCTATGGACATCGTGAATTAATCATTAGAACAACATACAATTATATCAGACACTTATATAAATATGTTTAATTCAGCGTTTGACATATCACAACAAAACCATGTCAAAACATATATAATGACAATTTATGATATCAAATTATTATAAAGAGCATCTGTAACCTTATATCTGTTCATATTAAACATTCAGTACTTTGTTGGTCTTCCTCGTACCTTAAACCACTTTGCAAAGAGACATTACGTGCTGTTAATGAGGTTATTGGTATAATGCTCCTGGATTTTAGCCCAACTTGCCATTAAAAGGTCTTACAACTCAGCTACAGTAGCTGGTTTAGGGTCATTGTTAGCGTCTTTCTGCCTCATTTTTGCCCAACAATTCTCAATGAGGCTACAATCTCAAAATAAAGGACTAAAAAACCAGTAGGTTACCATTCAGTTATTTGCTTTTCATTGAACTCCCTTAAATTAAATGCATTTACCAAATCAGAAGGCAATCCATTATAAACGTCAACTGTCCTGTCAGAAGAATAAATATGTCTTAGTTGGAGATGATTTCTACCCTGTCAAAATTAATATCTGTTTCTCTTAGTATTACAATTTTAACCATTATGTAAGAAAAAATGACGCATCAACTTTGTCAGTTTTTTTTTTTTTTTTACAATCACTTTGATTCTCTGTAATTCTTGTTTTCCAAATAAAATAATTTCTGAAATCTTAACCTATCCTCAAATCTTTACATCTCAGGTATAGTCCTAGTAGCTCTTCTCTGAATCTTTTGTAGCAATTTATTGCCTTTCTAAGATAGGGAACTCGAAATTTGAACAGTGTACCAAGTGTGTCCTAATCAATGACTTATAAAATGACATTACAGCCTCTAAACTTATAGGCAATATTTCTGTAGACAAAACCTAAAATCTTATTTATTCTGCCGTTAGCAACAGCACATTGCTTGTATAGCTTAAAACCAATCAATCAAATTTATATATAAACAGTTTATTATAATTCATATATTATTGTTTTAAAGTAGTCTGTATAATACAAATAGTTGTTTGTTTAAATTGTAATTTCTTTTATTTACATCGATAGGATATACGTTTTATTGCCCTCCAAGTATTTGGTATTTGATGAACCTAAAACTTTGTATCTCAAGACGGCTGGGAAGGGTATTAAAACTGTTATTAAAATAAAGTAGAGAATAGTGTTTTGACTTTCTTAAGTTTGGATATTTTTCCTTCTTGATTTTAAATATTATTCAGTTTGTTCTTCATGAACAGTGGCACAGCGGTATTTCTGCAAACTTACACTGCTACAAAGCGTCTTTTGATATTCCTGGTGGAGAAAGCCCATTGTGTAACACTGTGCTTAACTGTAAACAAACAGCTATTTTTGTTATTATATTCATTATTTATCTTGCATTATCCATAAGAAATTAAATTTTCAACTAAATAATATTCTGTAGCATTATAATGATAATCACAATGGATACCAGGTCCTGTATCCTTATCAAATTAATAATTAATAATTTGTAAAGCCCCTACGGCTAAAAGGACGAACATGTTTGGTGAGAAGGGATTTTGAACACGCATATTATTGAGCGCTCTAATCGCCTGGCTATGCCTGTCCTAGAACACTAGATTATTTGGCACTCGCGACATGAAAATGTAATTGATGAAATAAAATTAATGTTATACCAAGCTACTCCCCTGCCAAGGCTTTGCGACCCCCTGCCAAGGCTTCGCGAACCCTGGGGGGTCGCGACCCACCGGTTGGGAACCCCTGCGTGACTAGAACATGTGCCTTTAAGCATTTTCATTTTTCATTATGTTGTGTTTATCGTCATTACTGTGTGCAATACTTACAAATTTATAATTATTTCTCTATCAATTTTCTTTTTACATCCACGTCCCTTATAAACTCCAGATCTACTAACTTTAGCAATTTTCTTTTTACATCCACATCCTTTATAAGCTCCAAATCTACTAACTTTAGCAATTTTCTTTTTACATCCACATCCTTTATAAGCTCCAAATCTACTAACTTTAGCAATTTTCTTTTTACATCCACATCCTTTATAAGCTCCAAATCTACTAACTTTAGCAATTTTCTTTTTACATCCACATCCTTTATAAGCTCCAAATCTACTAACTTTAGCAATTTTCTTTTACATCCACATCCTTTATAAGCTCCAAATCTGCTAACTTTAGCAATTTTCTTTTTACATCCACATCCTTTATAAGCTCCAAATCTGCTAACTTTAGCAATTTTCTTTTTACATCCACATCCTTTATAAACTCCAGAACTACTAACTTTATCCATAACCTTTTTTGGACTCCAAGAGCTCAATCACCAGTTGCAACATTTTTGTCATCTGCTATTTACATAGAGGATAGCTATTTTAATATGCATTTTTGTTAAACGCATATGATGATAAAAATGTTTAGATTTAACAGATGGGAATGAAAAAAGCGTTTTGTTTTCTGCATGCTGTTTATCATCACTTAAATACACGCTCGTTCTAATATAACTCATTTATTATATATTAAAATTTATTTGTAATATTCTTCCACTTCATTAGATGTTACCTTTCCTTTCAAATAAACCATCTAATAAATCAACGATTTAATTATATAACATTTTACTTGACTTTCCTACATTAGCTTATTAGTTGCTTTCTCTATTCCATTCAGTAATCCTTCTCTACTTTTTTCTAGCTTTAGACGAACCTCTTGAGAATTAATGTTTGAAGGTATAGTTTGAAATAACATTAATTTAAACTAATTTTCTTATAATACGTATTTCTCTCTTTCGAATGATTCACTTATTTCTGGATATTTATTTATTTATTTTTGTATTTTATTATATATTTTATCTTTCTTTATTACCCAAATACTTATTTAATCTTCCTATTTTTAACGCTTTCTCCAATCAAATCAAGTTTATTAATTAATTCGGATAGTGGTACATATTATTGTTGCTTTAAAAACAAAACATCCTATTCTTCATCTAAACCAATACCATATCTTTTTGGTTCTCCAAACCTAGATTCCAATTATGATATTGTAATGTTATCATCCCATCAACCATCATATCTTTTTTTTTTATCTATTCTGTCATTTATTCTTCATATCTTACTTTACCTAAGGCATGAGTTTCTTATTTTTTGTGTGGTTTTGATAGTTGATGTAAAGAACTTATATACACTTGTTTCTTTAATGATTATTTATTTATGCTTAACGTATAGTTACAAGTAGCTAACTTGTACTTTTTCACTATTTTGTACTTAAATAAGTGATTACACAGAACCAGAAAAGTTTCACGATCCTAAACAATGTTTTTACTATGTAGGCATTCATTTAGAATTTCTGTTGTTGTTCTATATGGTTGTGAAAAAGCAAATTTGTTGCTAAGCTTAATATATGGTGATTTAAACTATTATAATTTATACTTTGTGCAAAAGATTACGAAACCTAAATATATAAAAATTACCGACGTCAATAATATAGACGTACGTGACAACCTATCAGTAATCAAAATAAGAACACTTTATAGAACTATATAAACACATGTAAGAAAGAAATATTATTCTATAATAACTTAGAAAATATGATATATGTTGTTAGATTAGGTTTAGCAAATCAAAATTTTGATTTTATGATTGCATACCTGAAATAAAACAAGATTAAGTAGTTGATGTTTTGCCAAAGCAAAAGACAAAAATTCAATAACAATCTATACATAATTATATATATTTACGATATTTATATATTATAGTTTTACTATATTTATATATAAATATATATATTTACTATATTTATATTTATATATAATTATATATATTTACTATATTTATATTTATATATAATTATATATATTTACTATATTTATATTTATATATAATTATATATATTTACTATATTTATATATAATTATATATATTTACTATATTTATATATAATTATATATATTTACTATATTTATATATAATTATATATATTTACTATATTTATATATCATAGTTTTACTATATTTATATTTATATATAATTATATATATTTACTATATTTATATTTATATATAATTATATATATTTACTATATTTATATATTGTAGTTTTACTATTCAATTCCAATTGAAATAAAAAAGAATTATAATTGTTTTGTATTTTACAAACTTAATGACAGAAAATAAATCAGATTATTAAAGAAATTAAGACATAAAAGTATGTTAAAGAA
Organism: Tachypleus tridentatus; assembly: GCF_004210375.1. NCBI lineage: Eukaryota > Metazoa > Arthropoda > Merostomata > Xiphosura > Limulidae > Tachypleus > Tachypleus tridentatus. The sequence goes on from NC_134830.1 coordinate 129,958,615, forward strand.
TTCAAACAAACAGTTGAATAAGCTGTTAATAAATATTTTTATTATACGATCTTAAACCTCCTGAAATGAGATTCAGAACGAATTTCATTTCCATTTGAAATAACGAAGAACTATTTACAGATGCAATTCTGTATATCATAGAACTCATAAATTTTATTTTGAAATTAATATACTCATAAGTTTTATTTTTATTCAGTGTTTCTGGGTTAGCAGCGTTTGCTACTGTTCCTTTAGCAGCATTAAGTCTAGGAGCCAGTATAACTGAAGTAAGTGATGTGTATCTAAAAATGTCTACAAGAATGTAAAATGTTTTAAAACTTTTACAAATAAATGATATGTTTATTTAAATGACGATATATTACTGGAAAGCAAATATTTCATACAGACATTAAAATACTTTCCAACAGCAAAATATATCAAACACGCATAATTAAATATATACATATAAGAATAAGAAAATAAAAAACAAGATAATCTAGTTAGTTAAATGTAAGAAAAATTTAATCTACCTGTAACTCAAATATCGGGAATTCAGTAAGGTGGATCCTATATCTAGCTTCGTCAGCACCGTGCTGGAGGTGATACTAGTATTAATATATATAATGGGAAAATTGTCAAGCATTGATAAAAGATTTGAATGATATTAAAAATATAATTTATATTGAAAGAATTGCTGGAGGAATTATAAACCTAATATTTAAAGCCAAAAAATCAATCTATCTTGGTATTTCATTTGTTATTTACTACTTAATGTATAACAAACTGAAACACAATATTTAAGAAGCTACTTCAAAGTATGGAAAACGTGTATAGTTTGTAATACAAAAAAGTCTCAATTTAAAAACACTATTAGATACGGTTAGGTATTAAAATTTATTTTGGATGAGTTTCCTATTTATTTTGGATGAGTTTCCTATTTATTTTGTTACGTACGTTACTTATTACTATTTCAAATTACCGGAAATCTGAATTTGAACTTAGAAGTCAAAGTAATGTATATATATATTAAATTGATGATATTTACCAACAAGATTGATACACACAGTTTTCTCTTTTAACACAAATATATTTTAATATACAAAAATACAATATAATTTATAATAACGGTTATTACTAACAGTTAATACAAATGATGATTTACATACAAGAGTTTTAGAAAGTTACAGACAATTCTGAGTCTTATATCCGGTGTAAAACTGATTATTTTATTGACGTTCACGGAGAGAAAACTAATTTTTTCTTGATACATCTGTACATGTATCTCAGAACGGTTGTTATGGATATTAACACTTTTATTGATAAGGAGAAAACAACGTTTGGACCTTCGTAGGTCATCTTCAGGCTAAGAAAGAGAGAGTTTGAATGTGACCGTTGTGGGACACATGTCTTAGGTACGAGAGTATAAACGGGTAACGGGATTGTAGGGGGCGTTACAGGATGATGTTAGGTTATTAATTAGTATAAATATAAAGGTGTTCCTTGATATTGGTTTAATTTTGGTTTCAGTTGCTGCATAAGTATGGCTTCTTTGTTTTTGTGTTTGTTTATAGTTGTTTCCCTACTTAGTATCTGAATATTTTCTACGATTATGTTGTGTTTATTTGATTTGCAGTGTTCAAAAACGTGTGGAGATGTTTTTTTGTGTTATTTGAATTTAGTTTCAATTTTTCTGCTTGTTTCTCTAACATAGAAGTCGAGGTAGTTGTTGCATTGTATTTCATAAATTATGTTGGTGTTGTGTACACTTATTTTGGCGTCTGGTTAAACTTGAAGTACCAGTAAATTTTCACCGATGACGATATCTAACGTCATGGAGAAAAACTAACGTCCGAAGTCATTTCTTTGATGTTAGACGGTTCTTAATATTCGGAAGGTACAAGCGTTCCTGGTCTAGGTCTAACTTTGTAGTTCTCGGCCTAATAGACGTTAATCACACTTATAGCTTTCGGGGCCTATAGCACACTCACTGACTACAGCTGACCAACAATAATCTTGTATTACTTTTTATAAAAGTAATAACAAACTGTTATTTTGTTACGTACGTTAAAAGTAACGAGAGCCAGTCTCTCGGCTGGCTGTTTTTTATACGACTCACGCTAGTTTCAACAATGTTGAAAAATTGACTAGCTAGCGTTTCATGAAACTAATATTGCTGTCTTTTACTCTCAAAGAATCTACAAACGTAAAGAACAGGCAGGAATTGCACAATATACGTCTCATGCAAAAAATAAAACTATACGGAAACAAGCGTAGGTATATAAACCTATAACGGTAAATCACGTGATCACAAATATTACAACACAGAGCGAGGTTTTGGTGGTTTACAAAAATTAAAAAGATAAAACTCAGTTAACTTTAAAAGAAATAACAGAATTTCTACGTCAACGAGATAAATATACAAAATAAAAACTAATAAGACATTTAAAATAAGTTTTTGTAACAATAATTGATTGTCAAAGGTAAGCCTATTTAGTTCATGTGAGGTAATTTAAATCTTACAATAATAACACAAATTATCTTTTAACATTTATAATTATTATATATATATATGATTTAACTGTTCAGATCAAAGTAAAAACTGGAGAAAAATCAATAAAGGTAAGCAAAGAAATTCCTAAAGAGAGAAAGACACTTTTCAGTACTTAAATTGGTAATCTGAATAAACTAAAACTAGGAGAAAAGTTCTATGCCTCCGAATAAAATACAATTTAAACTCACTCAAGTGACAGAATTGTAACTTTGCTAATGAATGAGAAGTGAAGCAAGTTCAAAATATTTTTACTTAATAACTTATTTATTAGTGAGTTAGCGCAAAAATGGTATTTATTTCTATACTTCTAGAGATCTTTGATGTTCTATTAAAATAATAAATGAAACACAGTGTCATTCATTTCACTGTTTTACACTTGATTTCAGATATTTTTCAAGAATTGTAAAAGAAATTCAAGCCAATGTAAACAATTTTCAGAGCACTGTCTCTTCGGGGATAAACCCAGATACATCACTAACTGATTGTTTTTAATCAGCTAATCAAGTGACTGATTTACAACTTATCTCGTGCTGCATCACGTGAGATGATGTTGCTGTAAGGTTTTTACTGTTAAATGTTCTCAAAAAGTTGTACTTAACTAGTTGACTGTCCACCCCTCACCAAACACTTACACAGTACACTCTTTATCACTCACCTCGGTGATCAGTAGAAATCAGCCTATCTTGGTACTTTAGTAAAACCAAACAAGAAGGAAAGAAACCTAAACACATTCCGCAAGAAGATCTGTAAAGCTTCTCTTAACTGAAAGTTAGTAGGACAACAACACTGTCATTGATTTGTGCTTACTGTATTGCCTTTGTTTTCTCTCTCTGCTTTTTATGCTGAAGCTTTATTTTCACTAGAGGTGTCTTCTCTACAAAGTACGTCTTCAGGTCCATCTATATCATGTCTATCTGCTCCCCAAATTACTGAATCAGTTTAGTGGAGTCTTCGATTCCAAAAAAAAACAAAAAACACCTTAACCCTAACTTTCACAAAGCAGCAACTGAACCTTCTTGTTCAAATAAAACATTAGACCTTGTGTTAGTTTCTGATATTAAACATAACTATAATCTCCTGTACACTTTTTAGTACTTTGAACAGATAAAGCGAGAGTAGGCCTAAACTAATTCATTGTTTGTTCGTCTTTTGATTATTTATGTGCGTTCTTCTAGATATTTTTCTTCTCCTTGCTGTTTATAGATTTATTACAAACGGCTTCAAATTTTGTAAATACCACACCACATAATGATTACTAATTAATTTATACCTGTCTGTTTTAGACATTTCTTCTTTTATAAAATTTTCTTTTAATTTTTGATATATTTTGTTAACTTGTTCATCATTATAATTTAACTTATTTATTTATAGATGATAAATTTTCAGTATCAATTAAAGTCATAATAAGATATTGTTCTGAGATTTTAATTCTAATAGTAATTGAAACAATAAGTCTATTTGAATGATTTGTAATCATATGACCAAACCATTAATTGATATATCTTTTTCTTCTCTTGTATAATCATTTACACGTTGATCCAAATCATTTGTTGCTCATATATTTTTATACGTTTGAACACTATATTTATTGTCATCCATAACGACTATTTTAATATCACCTATAATTAAAATATGTTTCTATTCAAATAATGTAACAGTAATTACAAGTTATTAAAATATTTATATTTGTATTCGAATATCTGTATACAGCAAATGTATCAAAGAATCCATATATATACGTTTCAACTTAACGCTTCAGCAAGTTTTATATCATATGCTGATAAATTGACATGTTAATTCACTTATATAAAAAGGTCTTTGCTTTCATAATTAAATATATCTTAATAAAATTTTCAAATAATAGTCTATTAAATTTGTATTCCAAAGCTATTTCAGTTTCTCTTAACACGGCAGTATTTAAATATATTAATAATTTACTTAAAATATTTCAATTTATTCCAGTTTTCTCTAAACTTATATTGAATAGACAAGAGTGAAATAACTTATTTTTTTAAACCTAACGTTTTTCTCTTCTATAGTCCAATTTCTTAATTTCATAGTCGCTGGAAAATCATTTTCTGTTGGAATTTCAGGTAAATCTAACTTGTTCATGGTTATATTTACTTAATTTCAAGAAAACTTCCCTCTTATCAATATTTAAAATATTGTTTTCTTCCTCTTTTTTGGCAAATATTTTTACATTTTTGTAGAAAACAAATTTATATTTTATTTCTTTTTCTGTAATTTTTATCCCCCACAAGAGATCTCTGTTCAAGTGATTTAAATTTTCATTAGTATACATGAGTGACTGATCATGGTTTCCTACAATTTTTTAACAGGGAATTCGTTGTTTTCCTTTTTCTAAACATTTTTAACAGGCTAATCAGTTAATGAACTGAATCATTTGTGTATTGTTTTAATATCTTCACGTTTAGAATATTTTACTTCAGATTTATTAATAAGTTTCCTTCTTTTAATTTTTCAGTGCTTTCGGATTGAATTTCAAGAATATTATGTGTTTCAATATTTCAGTTTATGCTATTATAAACTGTTTATCACGTCACACCAAACATGCTCGTTCTTTCAGCCGTGGGGTCGTTACAGTGAATGCCACTATTCGTTGGTAAAAAGAGTAGCCCAAGAGTTGGCAGTGGGTAGTAATGAATAATTGCTTTCCTTGTAGTCTCACATTGCTAAATTAGGGCCGGCTAGCGCAGATAGCCCTTGTGTAGCGAATATCAAAATACTGATATTTAACATAGGGTCGAATATAATTTTATTGTTTCTTTTAAAGGTTAATAATTACTGAGTATACAAGATTTTTTTAAGATATAAACTTATTGTTCAGTTAGTTTGCCTCACGTCAAACAGCTTGTCAAAGCAGATAAACTGCACTGGTCAGACTGAAATTTAAAATATTTTGACATACTCTTGTCGTTCAGACTGAATGTTCCCAGATGAAGCAAAAGCAACAGGAAACAGAAACGGAGACATTCAGCAAAATAACAAAGTTATTTGTTTAAATCGGTCGGCATTCTTAAATATGAAGTCAGTATTGTTTTACAACTATAATTTAGTCTACAGAGAATAGAAACGTCTTAAGATTGGTTAGCAAAATCATTTCTGTATATATATTCACACACACATACATAGGTAACAAAATACCAGTTTCATTTTCTTATGTTATACTTGAACATCTATCAATTAATATAGTATATAAATAGCTGTGGATGAAATGCAGTGATGATTTGAAATCTTGCTTCCTATATATTAAATAAAAAATAGAGCTAAGTTCACTATATGTCTCTAATTATGAACTGATAGATTAGATGAAAGGAAGCGAGTCAACATCACCCACCACCAATTTTGAGTCTAGTATGCTTCAAATAAGGGAATGCCACCGTAATTCATACAACTCGCTATTGGCCCCAAAACGCGAAGTGCGATTTGATGACTACAGGACTTAATTTGTAGACCCTCAGATTCACAGTCCAGAATTCTGACATTAATCCACATCACGTCTAGAAATAAATAAGTCTTTGCTGGTACATTATATTGTAACAGCCATATCCATTATAAAGTTGCAGTGGAACAGAATATACCAGAACTCTATATTTGACAGTTCGTGGTTTCACTGAAAACTTACCACTTTTGGGAAGTATTTATAGTATTATTTTACTACGTAAGAGATCACACACTAAGATCGTAAATAAATGTTCAGGTCAAGGAATTATAATATATAAAACTGAAATATCCCGTGTACTAATGACATTGAGAAATAAAGGAACATGGAACACCATGATCAAGATAACAGAATAATAAAGAAGGATTTCCGTCGAGGAAGCTACATAAATCAATTGTACACGATATATTCATTAATCAATGAAACAATGATCCATGCTATTAAATATAAAGCCATATAAGTCATAACAACGGACGGTGTCTATGAAGAGATCTGACTGTTTAAACGAGCGATGGTAACCATCACTCTAGCACACTATATGGATTTTGGAAAGCACTCAGAGAGGAGGGGTGTGCTTTTGACACCACAGCCTTAAAAAGAAATTTCTTGGAATGTAAGCAACGCCACAGAGATATTGTCAATATGCACTATCATTAGCTAAAGCATGTTTAAACATGGCTCATGAACTACAGTAGGCTACAAATAATTTAAGTATAATGTACACATCATTCACATCATTTGTATTAATTATTTGTTTCAATTGATTAGATGTAGATCGGTATGACATTTATTATTTTTTTAAAAAAGCACTCAAGGAACTATACACATAATAATATTGATAAAGGTATTGCTGTAGTAAAGCTGGTAAAGACACTGTCATAATAAAACTAGTAAAGGTAAATGACACTTTTCTAGTGGATCAAGTAAACATACTGCTATAATGAAGTCTGTAGATGGATTGCTATAGTGAAACTTATTAAATGTACTAATATGGTGAAACTGATAAAGGAACTATTGAAGTAAAACTAGTAAATTTCTGCTAGGGCAAAACTGGTAAAGGTATTGTTATGGTGAAAACACTCTTATGGTGAAGCTGGTGTGTTTCAAGTTAAGTACAAAGCAACACAATGGACTGCTCTGCCCACCATGGATATTGAAACATGGATTCTAGCATTGTAAGTCTACAAACATACTGCTGTCTTACTGGGAGATGGTGGAGCTGTTAAAATTAAAAAAGGCGCAACTATATTGAAGTTGTTAAAGGCACTATTGCTGTAAAGTTGGTAAGGTAATGTTACTATAAAAATGTTGACGTTAGGAGAGTTACTGCAATGGTGAAAGCGGTTAAAAATGAATGGCGAACCTGTTAATAGCACTACTGTGACAAAGCCAGTGAAGGTACACTGCTGTGATGAAGCTGGTGAAGACATTATTATGATGAAACTGGTTAAGACAATACTTTAACGAAACTGGCTAAGGTACTGATATAACGCATCTGAAAGAGGCACTGATGTGATTAAATTGGTTAAAGTACTGCTATGGTAAAGATAGTTAAAATAATATTATAGTAAAACTGGTAAAGGATCCACTATGATTAAATTTGTTAAGTTATTGCTATGATTAAATCAGTTAACTTGCTGCTGTAATGAAATTGGTTATGGTAAAGCTACAGTAAAGATGGACACTTCTTTCTCTAACAAAACTGATAAAGATGCTAATAATTTTTTCTGCTTATTAAATTTAGCTATAAGTAAACATTAATTCGTGTAATGAGACAGAATCGTCAACATTTTCCCTCTAGTAGGCTTCCTATATGTGATTAGGGATCTGCCATAGAAGGTTCTGTGTTTTCAGTTTATCTCCTCTTGGATAACAACCACTAACATGTTTGCTGAGTGTAACAACCCTTGGAAAGGAGGAGAGTATCCTGGTGACTGAGGGGTGTCAGTTGGCACTGCAGCACACCACTCTGGCCTTGAATACCTGTAAATAAGTGTCCTCCATAAAGCTAATAAACTGGTCCAGTTGGGCTAGAGTCAACTAAGTACCATTGTTGGGCGTTCTCAGTATGTGTTGTGGATATTGTGTCTGATACTGATGTTTGGTTATATTGCTCAAGAAGCCCTTGTATCGCTACAACGTCTTTGTTCAACACTGTAGTACCTTCCTTCCTAGGATTCCATGTGAGTGGGGTCAGTGTATCATATTCATTTATTTACGAATCCCTCAATTCCAAAACCAAACTAAGAAAGGCAGTTAATAGGTAAGCAACCACATGTAGGAGACTTTAAACAGGACTTTCTACCCCATTCTGAACCTGTATCTCGTTTATTCATCTTGCATTCTTTGTTAAACAAACCTTTAAAGAAAATGTCTCCCTCTTTTATTCAGAACAGATTAAAAGAACTTGTTGACTCTTTAAAGTCAGTCAAAAGTATGTTCTGGGAATATATTGATAGATACATCTACACCAAAACACACTGAATTCCTCCTGCATTCCAAAGCTATTGGGATATACCTATTTTGGTTGCTTCCCATGCCACTTTGAATTTCTTTCGAAGAGTGATTGATGACAGAAATTTATGAAACGTTCCAGAGCCAGAGATTTTCTCTGGTTTTTCCAACCAAGGAGTATCTACTGTGCAATTTATGTCCACTTGTAAGGAAGGAATTATGCTGCCTACCAATGTTCTTGTATTGAAATTTACATCATCACGTTTATTTTCACTGTCAAAATAGGTTATCTCAACTGTATGGTATTATAACCAAATAATATTAACCCTTTCTACTGTTTCCAGTGTCAGCAGTTCGACCACCAAAAGGCATTTTTTCGTGGTTCTTTGACATGTGTTCGTTGTGGTGGCGAAGACCATGATGAATATATCAACTGTGGTGATTGTAAGTCCTCTTTTCCTCAAGAAAGACTCTTGTATGTAACAAAAAGACTTCGTAGGGAAGGTTCTGTATTTTCAATTTATCTCCTCTGGGATCAAAACATCCACCCATGAAAGGGAAGAAAAGATCTTAGTTGTTGAGGGGTGTCATTGGTGGGCCAGTTTATGTTAGTGTACTTTAACATACCTCTCTCTATTCGGGCAGTTGTTTTGGAATAAGGTTAGTATTTCTGGCCACTTTGGCTTAATTTTTATAGACAGTTGACCAGGAAATGGCTCACCCAGGGTCAATCAGCTGGTCCAGTTGGGCTAGAGGTAACTATGTACTAGTGTTGGTCGTTCTCAGTATGTGTTGTGAACATTGTTTCTGATACTGATGTTTGAATATAATTCCTGGATTTGCTGCAGTGTCTTTGTTTGACATTGTCGTGCCTTTCCTCGTAGGACTCCATGATGAGAGGAATCAATGGGTACTCAGCCATTTTCTTTTCTTTTTTTGTATTGACCCTTCAATTCCTAAAAATTAAACTAATAGCATTAGTGAAATTGTAAACAACCACATTTGTGAGGTGATGAATAGCAGTCTCTACTCCATTCTGCACCTATATTTCGTTTTTTCCATCTTGCATTCTTTATTAAACAAGCCTTCAGGGCAAATGTCTCCCTTTTTTATTCAAAATGGATTAAAATGGCTTATCAAATCTCCAAAGTTAGCTACGTACTGAGGATAGCTTGGTGAAAACATCTTCATTCAAATACGGTGAACTCCTCCTGAAGTTGAAGGTTAATGGAAATATAGCTATTGATTTTACTCCCCATGCTACTTTGAATTACTCACAAACAGTTACTGTCGACAGGGTTTTATGAAACATTCCCGAGTCAGAGATCCTCTCCAGTTTCTCCAGCCGAGGAGTATCTACTGTTTATTGATCTCCATTTATAAAGAATGAATGATGCTACCTCCCAATATTTTTGTATTGACATTTATATTACCATGCCTGCCTACCACTGTTAAGACAGGTTACCTTTACTTTAAGGTATAGCCGTATATTTCTAACCTTCACAAATGTTTCCAGTGTCAGTTGTTTTGGACATTCAAAGATATTGTTGTAGTTCTTTGATGTGTGTTTGTTGTGGTGGCAAAAACCACGATGCCTCCAAGTGTCAACTAGATTTTCTCTGCATGAACTGTGGCAGTTCTCACCTCTCTTATTCACGATCTTGTCCTCAGTTTATGGAGGAAAATCAGTACAATGTTTAAGCACTCTAGACAACATTTCTTAGCCTAAAGTTTTGAAGTTATTGTGCCTTGTTCCATCTCACACATATGTAACTGCACTCTGTTTCATTACCACAGTGGGAGTACAGAAATATCTTTCCATGTCTCCATCAGAATCTTTCTCACACCATGTAAAGAGTTGTATGCACTCTGTACAGCTAACAAGTGAATGTCTTCGTTTCTCTCTCTACACTGTTGTAATCAGTAACTACTTGAGCCCGTCGCCTCTAACACCAAGTTGCAGAACCATTATTTTTTCACGCCCTCAGTCTCTGGAGTATCCATCTATTTTTCAGGTAAAAACAAATGGCGTGGTCACAAGCAAAATATTTTTCCACCCAATTCTCCTCCAGCTAAATAAAAATGGCCATTTTGATATAGTGGAATTGTTGAGGTTTCCATTCTAATTTGCATGACATTTAGGCATTGATTGATTTCCATCATCCTGTGTGACTCCTATTACATAAGAAATTCCTGAGACCGGCTGATGCTGTTTTTTTTTCATATCAGAATAACAGGTTATGTGATAGACGAGTTCATGGAGAGGTGGCATTGCTGATTACCTAGCATTTACCCACTTTGTTTTTGCCATTTGATAAACTCTTGGAGACTACAGCCCTGTGTATCTCTGTGGGTTGTACCATCACTATTTGTTCTATCTACAAGTCTTCTTCAGAGACTTATGATCAGTCAGACCTTGATAGATTCATAGAACAATGCCATCTCCATTGTTCGTCTTTGGAGACTAACTGACACAAAAGTATTTTATTTTTGAGATTTTTACTAATTTTAGTGCAGTTTCTATAAAACCATAACATCATGCCTTAAATCTTAGTTGGTCAACGTCATGTTCACCTTTTCTCCGTATATTTACCCAAAACAAAAGTGTTAATATTTTGTCAATGTTATTTCCAATTAGTAATCTATTGAGAACAAGAGAAAGCGTTTCTTTGTATTTGTTTCACAATCTCAGTGAAGCTACACAAAGGCCAATTGAGCAAGAACGTTCTACCTTTTAAAATTAAAATCACGTAGTCAACAACACCAACCCTTAACTGTATTAGTGAACATTTGTCAGGAGGAAGTTTACACTAAATTTGCCTAGAGTAGCTTTACTTTAGAAAAACATAAAAAACAGTATTTCAACTTAGCTAGTTTTGGAGAGTTTGTTTGAAAGCAGAACAGCTTTTAGAAAGTTAGATTTATTGTTTAAAAAGAAAGTAAACAGTTTACAACTCTCCAATATAAAACCAGACAAATGTTTTATCGTGAAAGATATAATTGTATCCGACTTGGAGCGAAAACTCCAAAACCTTACATATGATGTAATGAATTTTTCAACAGAGGGCTAGGTTCTGTTGTTCAATCTCGAAATTAAATGACGATAATTTGACTAGATCTAGAAAAAATATTTAGAATAGGTGCACTAGTCTGATCTTTCCTTTTTTATTATGTTCTGTTCTCACTTTGTTCTGACTGTGAGATAAAGAGCCCGATATAAAGTTGTGTTATTAAACAACAGAAACTGTGACACAATCTTATATTTTCACATCAGCTTGTATCGACTTCACATAGGTACAAATAATCACTTGTGTTTTATTAATTAACTTAAAATAGTAACTAAATAAATAAATAAATAAGGGTCGCGGGTTCACATCCCGGTCGCGCCAAACATGCTCGCCCTTTCAGCCGTGTGGGCGTTATAATGTTACGGTCAATCCCACTATTCGTTGGTAAAAGAGTAGCCCAAGAGTTGGCGGTGGGTGGTGATGACTAGCTGCCTTCCCTCTAGTCTTACACTGCTAAATTAGGGACGGCTAGCGTAGATATCCCTCGTGTAGCTTTGTGCGAAATACAAAAACAAACAAACAAACAAAACAAACTTCAACAAGGTTATTGATATTTCATTGAATTCTTCTAATATTTGAGGTATTTTATCACAGTGTGTAGATACCACAAACAAGAACGACTTATATCGAATACAATGTTGTTGTTGTTTTGTTTTATCAATGTAAGTTATTTTCAACTTAGTATTTTTTCAAAAGAACAAGTAGTTGGTATCCACAATATTATATGTGTAAACCAAGTGCACACGTATACAGTGGAGCACCGTTAAGCCGAGGTTTTTGGGAGATCAACCTGCTTAACAGCGGTTTAAGTGGTCCGCGGCTTAAACCTTTGTGACTGAAAAGCCGAAGTCGCCAACAGCTCCGCCGAGGAGCCTCATCCGGGCCATTGCGTGATCATTATAATATTAATGTATAGACTATTCAGATACAATTGACAAGTGCCGTTTTAACACAAACGACCAATGCATTGCGATGGTTCGCTTTTCCCTGTAAAATTTCGTCTTCCCGTGTTACATGCGGGCCGCCATGTCAATATGATATGCTCACTATTAATTCAGAAACTGAAGTGATTTCTATTGGGTTTGTGGCCAATATTTATACAATTCCATAAATATATCGGATTATCGAATTAAAAATAATACTTTAATTATTGATCACTTTTTTCACGGATTTACCGCGGATTAACTTTAATGTATGGAGAGGTGTGATTCGGTAACAATGGCGGGCTCCATAAAGCTGACATAGAGCAGATAAGGTAGATTAACGGTCAATTTCTATTGCAATATATTTATTTATTTCCCAAATTAAAGCAAATCCTTTTTAAATATCCCCTTGAAGTTATAAACACAAGGAGAGTGTGAGAAACTTTAAAAAGCCAGGTAGTAGATTTAATACATCAAAAAGTTTGGGACAAGACTTGCTACAGCGGCTTAAGCGATTTCGCGGTTTACTGGTCGGCGGCTTAATGGCGCTCCACTGTATATATCAACTTAAAAGTAAACTTTGTGAAAGCCGAATAACACTATTTCACACTTTGTTTCCTCTAACATTTGCTCTTAGATTCTTCAGGCGGTCACGTGGAGCATAGGCTTTCAGAGCGTTATGAACTCAAAAGAAGCATAATGGATGTACATGTGGTACGTATATTTGTATTGTTGATAAATTTAAAACTTCGATTAAGAAAAAACATTATTTTACTAAATCATGATAAATGAAAAAAAATTACTAATTATATAGTTACACTCATTTTTAATTACAGTTAGTAGATTAAAAATTTAAAGAAAAATATAAAAATATATATTTCGCATTATATACATTATTTAAACATTTATTGCTTTTCCCTAGATGTGGTGTTTTTAAACTAACTTTGATTCAAAGATATATAATTCGGTTTCTTTGTTTTGAATTTCGTGCAAAGCTACTCAAGGGCTAACTGCGCTAGCCGTCCCTAATTTAACAGTGTTAGACTAGAGGGAAGACAGCTAGTCATCACCATCCACCGCCAACTCTTTTACCAACGAATAGTAGCATTGACCGTAACCTTATAACGCCCCCACGGCTGAAAGGGCGAGAATGTTTGGTGTGACGTGTATTCGAACCACCAAGTGGTATTACTGATCATTCTAACCAATCGATAATTGTAGTACACGCGATGTAATAACAGAATAATTAGCCTACTCTTCATACAAACGGAGGTTAATAAATAATGGACGGCAATAAGTTGAGTGTAAGGTTTCCTGTACTTGATGGATTAATCATTAGGGAGGTAGAACTGAAGTGCAGGTGTACACATATGAATAATATTTATGTATATCTAGGCTATTTCAAACAAGAAGATCTAATAAACTACAGCACGTGTACAACATTTTTATAAGAAAACTAAAATCATGAAAAACTCAGGTATTTCTGAAGGTCAATGTTAAAATTAGAATTATTTATCATATTTGAAAATATCTCGTCGAGTGCATTCTAAAATCATGTAGTATCGTATATTTTTCTGGGGACCACTTTTTTGTCCACCCCATTTATATATATCTATAAGTTCTACATGAAATAAGAAAGTATGTTTTTAGGTGTGGTTTTATGAAATAATTTTATCTTTTGCCTGAGATTTAGAACTTATTTTTTTCACCTAGCGTTTCGGTACATTACTACACGGTTTATAGAGATTATGAAACAGACTTTTGATGTATCGTTCATTTTCTTATAGCGAAGTCACATTGGGCATCTGCTGATTCCATCGAGGGGAATCGTACCCCAGATTTTATCGGTGTAAATCCGTAAACTTACCGCTGTTCCAGTGGGTGTCTTTGACGTATTGTCTGAGTTTCTGGAATTCTCACGCGCCTCCTACAAAGTCAAACTCTTCAATTTACTCGAAGAAGAAGAAACAAAATTGGTTCAACTTTTAACGCCTTCGCTATCTATAATAGATCAAAAAATCATAGTTCTACACGAGCTTATGCGAAAATCCTAACCTTTAACTAAAATCTATAGTTCGATTCTTCGTTATGGATAGAAGGCAAACAGCTTATTACATTGTAACTTTGTGCTAAATCACAAAAAATAGAAAAATCTAAATATATTTTAAAGTTATTACACAAATAAATTCACGAAATATCATATTGTAGTAATAAACGCAGTAAATAAGTTCAGTTATAGAGATCCAATGATTCCACCTTGATCGATCAATAATGATATGAAATATTTAAAAAGACAGTTATTACATTACTAAAGACACCAGCGTAGCAAAATAGTTATAACTAATCGAATTCTAACATTTCATATCGCTAAGCTCAGATTTGTTTACATTCTAACCAATTTGTAATGTTAAGAAAACATATATGCACTATCGTTTGATTATAAAAAAAACAAAACAAATTGTAAGTCTGTTTCATTTTTTACTCAGAACAGTTGAACCAATGAAAAGAAGCTACGGCTTGTTGAAGAAACCAACCACCATTTCATCCACTCAAAGCTCCAACATGGCCTCGTAATCTGAGGATTGCGGGTTCGAGTCCCAGTCACACCAAACATACTCCCCTTTCAGCCGTGTGGGCTTTATAAGGTTACAGTCAATCACACTATTCGTTAGTAAAAGAGTAGCCCAAGAGTTGGCGGTGGGTAATGATGAAAAACTGCCTTCTCTCAAGTCTTACACTGCTAAATTAAGGACAGCTAGCGCAGATAGCTCTCGTGTAGCTTTTCGCAAAATTCAAATCAAACAACTAATCATTCTCTCACGTGCCATTCCTTTATATAAGTGGCCGGAGATTACTGTGGGGTCAAATTGATCCCAGATTTGTTGTTTTGTTGTTTTTTTTGTAACTGGTTGATTAGTTTTACTGGAACAAAATCGATAAGAGGCACTATCATGTTAAAATAAGAAATGTCCACGATCATAAGGCCAGAGGTTAAATATCGAGACAATGTAGCTTCTACCATGATGATTTTCTTCTGGTCTTTCTTCGATCAATTTAAACGATCGAAACACGTCCAAGTAAGCAGTAAGAAGAAATAAACTAAAATGTACAAACTGTCCATCGTATCTTCCAGTATGAATTTGAAATATATATTAAGTTTGTTTGTTTGTTTTTAATTTTCGCGCGAAGCTACACGAGGGCTATCTGTGCTAGCCGTCCCTAATTTAGCAGTGTAAGACTAGAGGGAAGGCAGCTAGTCATCACCACCCACCGCCAACTCTTGGGCTACTCTTTTACCAACGAATAGTGTGATTGACCGTCACATTATAACGCACCCACGGCTGAAAGGGCGAGCATGTTTGGTGCAACAGGGATTCGAACTCGCGACCTTCGAATTATGAGTCGAGTGCCTTATCCCACCTGGCCCAGCTTGGCCATATATTAAGTCATAAAAACCAGTCATGCTACAGGCATGTGACCTTTCAATCTAAACGTCATTGAAAGTCACTCTGTTCGCGGTCCCCGCTGATACAGCGGTAAGTCTATGGATTTCCAACGCCAAAATCATGGATTCGATTCCCCTCAGTAGACTCAGCAGATAGCTCTAATATGGTTTTGCTATAAAACACACACACACACACACACAATGTGTTTGTAAACAAAAAAAAGCACTTCATGTGGTTACAAACAATAGCTACCAGTTAACAAGCCTCACAAATCATTTTTACTCAAGAGAAGTAAGCAGTTGCTGAAATATCTTGCATGTACAGATCAGTGCTTCCCCAATGTAGGTGCAGTTATTGTTTATTACCAAAACGTCACAAACATAGAAGTGATTCAGTACAGTTACAGTTTAACATCTGACATATCAGACTCCCAAGACAATACTTTTGTTCTATGCAGTATCGTATCTTAGACTGGAGATCTAATTTACTCATTCGTAAATTCAATTGCGCAACTGAAAACATCTAAATCATACACAAAATAAAAATTGGCTATTTTTTCTATGTGTTTCTCATAAAAAAAAGATTTTGTTCATAGACGAAAAATACAGTGTAAAAACAAATTCGACACAATTCAGATAAATAATTCAGATCCTTTTCTTGTTTTCAGAATGTTTCTATTACTGCTTCATATTTTGTTATCTCACATCAGCACGAGTAGTTCTTTGATAGCATGTTTCTTTCTTTTTAAGGTGAAATGAAAGAATCGATAAGAATTGTATTTTTAATAAAAAGAACAGAAATTTATTAAAAAAACTAAAACTTAAGTTGAAGTTTTGTTTTGTAAGTCGCTTTTTAGTATAAATCTACTTAAGTTATAATATTTTTAGAACATTTCAGATATTTAGAAATTTCAAATCTCTTCTCATTGTTTTGTTTTTTGTATTTTCCTTCAGGTAAACAATTTCCTTTCGTTTATGAGACAATTATCATTTATTTCTTATTTCTCACGAGAAACTCTTTCAACAATTGTATCTGAATTTAAGGTTTCCAGTAATCAACGCATCTTAAAAAACAGACATTCATGAAAATATCAAAATTTATTCTGAAGACAATTCTTATTTACACAGTTTCATTACATTTCTAAAATTGGTTTGTTTTGAATGTCGAGCAAAGCTACACGAGGACTATCTGCGCTAGCCGTCCCTAATTTATTAGTGTAAAACTAGAGAGAAGGCAGCTAGCTAGTCAGTATTATATTGGTTTATATATATATCTATATGTGTATTTTTGTTAAAGTATTTTATTAATTTGTATGTTGTTAACTTCAAATTTATTAACTCGTGTCTTTGTTGAAGTATTTTATTAATTTGTATGTGTTTTTTGTTAAAGTATTTTTAATTTGTGCGTGTCCTTTGTTGTTAAAGTATTTTATTAAATTCTGTGTGTCCTTTGTTAAAGTATTTTATTAATTCGCATGTGTCCTTTGTTGTTAACTTCAATTTTATTAACTCGTGTCTTTGTTGAAGTATTATATTAATTTGTATGTGTCCTTTGCTGTTAAAAACGTTTATTAACTTGTATGTCTCCTTTGTTAAAGTATTTTATTAATTTGTACGTGTCCTTTGTTAGAGTATTTTTTAATTTGTGCGTGTCCTTTGTTGTTAAAGTATTTTATTAATTTCTGTGTGTCCTTTGTTAAAGTATTTTATTAATTTGTACGTGTCCCTTGTGAAAGTATTTTATTAATTCGCATGTGTCCTTTGTTGTTAACTTCAATTTTATTAACTCGTGTCTTTGTTGAAGTATTATATTAATTTGTATGTGTCCTTTGCTGTTAAAGACGTTTATTAACTTGTATGTCTCCTTTGTTAAAGTATTTTATTAATTTGTACGTGTCCTTTGTTAGAGTATTTTTTAATTTGTGCGTGTCCTTTGTTGTTAAAGTATTTTATTAATTTCTGTGTGTCCTTTGTTAAAGTATTTTATTAATTTGTACGTGTCCCTTGTGAAATTATTTTATTAATTCGCATTTTTCCTTTGTTGTTAACTTCAAGTTTATTAACTCGTGTCTTTGTTGAAGTATTATATTAATTTGTATGTGTCCTTTGCTGTTAAAGACGTTTATTAACTTGTATGTGTCCTTTGCTGTTAAAGACGTTTATTAACTTGTATGTCTCCTTTGTTAAAGTATTTTATTAGTTTGTACGTGTCATTTGTTAAAGTATATTAACTTCTATGTGTCCTTTGTTAAGTGTATTGTATGAACTAATTTGTGTCTTCTGTTTAAGAGTATTGTATTAATATATCTATCCTTCTGTAAACCTTTGTGAAAGATATTGTTTTATTATGAAGACCACTTTTTTTTTCGAACAAGTATTGTATTAATATATCTATCCTTCTGTAAACCTTTGTGAAAGATATTGTTTTATTATGAAGACCACTTTTTTTTTCGAACAAGTATTGTTATAACAATCTGATGATAACACTGCACAACAAAGTTTTTGCTTTTTGAACACCGTTGGGTGTTCCTTATAGATTTTTGACTGCTGATCACGAAAATAACATCCAAATTTGCCCATCACGTACCGTTTCATCGAAATCTTCAGTTTTGTCATGTTTTTTTTTCTTATATTTGTGTCCAAAATTTTTCGTTTCTGTAAGAGGCTTATGAACAATGTTTTGTGCAGTCTGGGCATGTTCAGGCATAAAATCAGGACATGTTGGAAGCTGTTCTGTAGAAGTATGCAGCCCGGGCATGTCTGGACAGGCCGGAGCCGTCTCAGCAGACTATAAAAGTGGCTTGCATACACAGATGCTGCTCATTGGATTAATATAAACCTTATAGTGTGTAAGTATTGTTTCATAATATAGCATTGCCTCAGTAGCACTGTAACAAGTAAGTTAGACGTTATAGACGTTTTACAGGAGATTTGTGTCGGTTAATATGTCTCGTCAATGTCGTAACAGCCGCAATACATTCTGCTTTATTTGTGGTGAGTATAGGCTTGTTCATCAGAGACGCTCAATGACTGCTCTTGTGAAGAAAGTATATAATCTGAACTTCGGCTGTAAAGTTGGTAATCAAGACCAGGAATGGGCGCCTCACATTTGTTGTGTGACATGTGCTGAAAACTTGGCTCAGAGACACTCAAAAGACAATGCCGTTTGCTGTCCCGATGATATGGCGAGAACAGAAAGACCATATGACGGACTGTTACTTCTGTTTGACTAATGTGTCTGGTTTCTCTGCCAAGAACAAGAAGTCAATTGAATACCCGAATCTGCCTTCAGCAATGAGACTCGTGCCACATGATGACAGTCTTCAAATTCCGAAACCACCAGAGGAATGGACGTTAGACGAACCAGATGAAGAAACTGCAATGCAGGGAACTGGCAGTGACACTGATCTGGATTTTGAACCGTGCTCTTCAGGCGATCCACATCTCATAACACAGTCAGAATTAAACGCTCTGGTCAGTGATTTGGGTCTGTCAAAAGCAAAAGCCGAATTGCTGGGTTCGAGACTGCAGGAATGGTGTTTGTTGTCACCAAGTACGAAAATATTTGTTTTTCAAAGCTGCCAAGATGATATAACAAGTTGACAGTCTCTGTTCCTGTGTTGGCATCGAAGGATTGTTCTCTGCTTTGGGTTGTAACTTTGACCCGCAGGAGTGGCGTCTCTTTATTGATTCATCAATGATAAGCCTTAAAGCTGTTCTCTTACACAGTGACAATGTTCACCCTTCAATATCTGTTGGCTATGCAGCACACATGAATGAAACCTAAGAGAACATGGAAATGTTGCTGAAGCACATCCAGTATAGAGCTTGTTCTGACTATACCAGTAAATAATGGTATTAAAACAACAAGATTCACTTGACTCTACTTGTTCTGACTATACCAGTAAATAACGGTATTAAAACAACAAGATTCACTTGTCTCTACTTGTTCTGACTATAACAGTAAATATTGGTATTCTTTTGTTTCCTTTGAGAAGCAAATATGTACCTCAATAAGTGTTTCATACCACCCAAGAGGCATTCGACATACTAATAATTTTAAAGTGCTCACAAATTTAGCTGTTTGATTTCAAATCATCACAAAAATCAGGGGCATCATTTGAGGGGCCCGCCAAGGATGGTTAACCCCCACAAATGAGGGAGACGCCCCAAATGAGAGCTTCAGGTTTTTGTATTGTAACTAACCATGATATCATAAAATGTTGAAATCGAAGTAAAGTTTGTTTTAAAGAGAACTTTCTAAAGTGGCAAAATTGTCAAATTATACACAAAATAATAAGCATGTCGTATTCTGTACACTTACCTCGCCAAGTTTGTATCACAGTGATATTACCATTTATATCGTAGTCTTCTAACATCACAATATGTTTACTTAGTATGTCTCCGCAGAAAGACAATGTTTTTCTGTTGTCTCATATTCTTTCAAACCACTTTAAATAGACTCCGATACCTTTATTTCTCTACGGATTGACTTGAAAGTTGGCATGGCTAAACCTTAGTCCGGTATGTGTTTTACGATTTTAGGTTATTTTAAATATTTTATGAAGTCATAGGTCATATAACCCCAAAAAGTATATATTTCGACTTATCTGCGGTCATATTTACAACAGCCGAGATGACAATATCAATTTTCATACACCCAGTGCACTGGCTTACAGAAACTTTGGTTATGTCCACTTTGAGTTCTGTTATGGAGTCAGAGCTTACATGCATAATTTGGAGTTCATTATACAACCATATTTGGACCAACGTAAATTGGTACAAAGATACTTTTTTACAGGTCCCACACACTGACAAACAAAAGTAGTGGACTTTCTCACTTTCAGTAGTTATAAAGGGATAAAAATTCCACAAAAAACATAATTATAGGTATTTTGATCGATTACTTAGCCATATTTTGACTAACTTACTTGGTATTTAGCAAAAAGGTACTCTTTGCAGGTATCAAATAGCGATATAGACAATTTTGAAAATTTTGTGCTTTGTTTAGTTTTTCAGCGAGGAAGGCACAGATAGAGGTTTTCGTAAACTATTCATGTTTATGTCAACGAACTTACATGAGCTTTATTGCAAGGATATATTCTTGCATGTCCCGTATATCTCAACCAGTTTACATAGGATTTGTTACGAAGATATGTCCCAAGCAATGATTGTTTGCTCTTTTTAAATTGAATTTTGCTCAAAACTACGCGAGAACTATCTGCCCTAGCGGGCCCCTAATTTAGCAGTGTAAGACTCACCGCCATTTCTTGGACTACTATTTTACCAACGAATAGTGGGATTGACGGTACATTATAATGCCCCACTCCCTACGGCTAAAAGGGCGAGCATATCTGGTGTGGCAGGAATTAGAACCAGCAACCATCGGACTGCTAATTGAGTTAGTATTGGTTGTTTTTTATTATTTTGTATTTTTAAGATTTCTTGGTAACGGAATTGGCCATGATGGAATTGTGTGGCGGAAAGATGTTGCATTCGGTCGAGAATGTTGGCTTCTTCAATTTTATGTTTTTTTTTGTTTGTTTGTTGTTGTTTTTGTACACGTGCTAAACTGCTTCTAAATGAAACGTAACAGTTTCCTTTCATATATGCCATATTATAAGATATATAACAATTAAGTATTTAAAAACATATTACAGCTGGTATGTTCTCATTTGCATTTTAACAAACGATTTTAAAGATTAAAACATGTATTACAATGTTCGTCATTAACTCTCATCAACAATGCGAGAAGTATTCGTCAACATACAAAAATATTTACTTATGCTCTCTAAAAATATAAACGAAAGTTGTGTTAGAAACGAAAGAATGTTAAGAATTTTACGTTCTTAACTTAAGCTGGCAAAAATCTTAAACTCGACGCTTGTGCTATTTCTTGCTAAAGCGTAGTATTAAAATGGTATATTCAAATAAAAATATAAAAAAATAAAATTTGTAAGGCTAACTCTCGAATAATAACTCTAAAATAACTGTAGTTTCTTTTAAAACATTAGTAAACAAATATCCAATATAATCTCAGCTACTGAAGGTATTGTTAAGTTTCTACAAAATGTAAAAATGTGAAAGCCAAACTGACCACAGATTTGTTGCTTGGCTGACCTTCATTTATACAATACCAGAGTTTACAGATGCTCACGAACATCGGAGGTAACAACTCAAGAAATGTCACACAACAGCTTCTGGAAACTACATGTTCATCTTACACGCGATATTAAGTAGTTTCGATATATTAAACAATGAGTGAAAAATCCTATTAAATCAAACTGGGTAGTTTTATTGTTGTTATTTTATTAAGGATGTTAAAAGTACCATATTTAAACAATTACAAATCCTGGATATCCTTTCACGTTAGTGATAGGTTATGACCAGAAATCCAACTTCTGTGTTTATTATTTTCTGCATACTGTTTTATATATGGCCCCTTGAGGTTTAACAGCAAGTCTCACTGCTTATAACGCTAAAATTAGGGTTTCGATATTCGTGGGCAGGGACAGATAACCCTTTTTGTAGGTTTGAGTTTAATGAACAAACAAAGAAAGTATTCTATCTGAGAAAAAGTTATTAATATCTCAATGAAAACAAAGTGTTCTAGTTCGTTTTTTGAATTTTCAACAACTACGTTAATGTCAATATAAATATATTCGACGAGCCTCAGGAGTGTTCTTTCACCTGCAAGTAACATTATTTTATCTTTATAAACAAATGTTAGAATTCGAAATAAAATAGAATATATTCTATTTAATTAAGTAGTATAAATAATTATTTTTAACAACACGATGAAATGCTGGAAGAAAAGTTAAACAACAGTAGATTTTAAGAAATACTTTTATTATTAACACATTAAAACTAGCGAAGCTTAAAACAAAATTGTCTAAAATTAGTTCGCTAAATCAAGCTCGTTTTCATAAGTTGATTAAGTTATATCATGTCCCTTTTTACTCTCTCACTATATATATAGCACTTTGAGTTGATAAAAAATGTCTTACTAGGAAGTACTAAAGGACTAGCCCCTAACCCCTGTTGGTAAAAGATGGATCTATACAAGAGGTATCACGTTCAAATAGGAAGTGAGTGACAATTACACAAGGTGGGGGGAGAGAGTTGTTTATTTTGTTTTTTTTTCAATTTCGCGCAAAGCTACTCAAGGGCTATCTGCACTAGTTGTCCCTAATTTAGCTGTGTAAGACTAGAGGCAACTAGTCATCACCACCCACCGCCAACTCTTGGGCTACTCTTTTATCAATTAATAGTGGGATTGACAGTAAATTATAACGCCCCCACGGCTGAAACGACGAACATGTTTTGTGCGACGGGGATTCGAGCCCGCGAATCTCGAATTACGAGTCGAGTGCCTTAACAACGTGGCCAGGGGAAAAGTTAAAAACGAAACAGTGGCGCCTAACTAGCTAAACAGGAGACTAGATGATGTCTCATAAAACTCAGGTAACAAAGTTTTTCTTCTTATGTTCAGTAGTCTATATAAACTTAGGTTTCATTAAGGTGATCTTCTTGGAGTACTTCAAATGGTATATTTTAGTCACTTATTTATGTCTGTTTTAAATAACCTGTTTTCATTTATTTATATCTTAAACTCAACTATCTTTCTATAACTAGTTGTAGACAATAGACAGACATGAATTGTTGTCATAATATTGTATACTCGAGACAACTTATAGTGACGTTCTAGTTTAGTTTGAAATACGAGTACTGTGAATAGAGTGATACTGGAACTAGAAACTTTTATAAGAGTGATGCCGTGAAACCAGTCATTAAATAAATATAGTCTGATTCCTTCATCCAAAAATGACGGGAAAACATTAACCTTCAGATTTAATTTTTTTAATAAAAATATTTTTTACGTAGTTTTATTTATGTTTATCAAAATGTTTCACATTAGATGCTCTATTTTATTCGTGGATTAGTTTTATTTGTTTTAACTCCAGACATTAAAATAAAACGTTATTTCCTTTATTGTTTGCATAATTCTGTATAATGTTGGCAAAGTGAATTATAATATTGCAAAGATCCTTCTATGCTTTTCTTCAGATCTAACAGGCAAAATACTTTATACTTCTTTCTGACACAAGACGTCCTCCGTTGGTAGAGCGGTAAGCCTAGGGATTTACAACGCTAAAATCAAGGGTTTGGTTTGTTTGTTTTGAATTTCGCGCAAAGTTACACGAGGGCTATGTGCGCTAGCCATCCCAAATTTAGCAGTGTAAGACTTGAGGGAAGGCAGTTAGTCATCACCACCAACCGTCAACTTTTGTGCTACTCTTTTACCAACGAATAGCGGGATTGACCGCACATTATATCGTCCCCACGGCTGAAAGGACGAGCCTGTTTGGTGCGACGGGGATTCGAACCCGCGACCCTCAGATCACAAGTCGAGAGCTTTAACTTCCTGGCCATGCTGGGCCATATTATATAAATATCATTATGTTATGTCTATTGCTGATGTGCTAATAGTTGTAAAAGGATGCGAACTTCGCCGAAACAATAAACTTTTAATAACGAAATAATTAAAACTGAGTGTGGCTCGGCATGGCCAAGCATGTTAAGGCGTGCGACTCGTAATCTGAGGGTCGCGAGTTCGCGTCCCCGTCGCGCCAAACATGCTCGCCCTTTCAGCCGTGGGGGCGTTATAATGTGACGGTCAATCACACTATTCGTTGGTAAAAGAGTAGCCCAAGAGTTGGCGGTGGGTGGTGATGACTAGCTGCCTTCCCTCTAGTCTTACACTGCTAAATTAGGGACGGCTAGCACAGATAGCCCTCAAGTAACTTTGTGCGAAATTCAAAAACAAATAAAAACGATAAAACAGATCTGTGCGATGCTATATCTATAATCAAATAGGGCATTTATCTGAGCATTGTCCCAAGAATATAAAATGTGTAAATAGAGAACAAAGAAACCATAAACAGTGGTCGGGGAAGAAGATCAAAGAAAGAGGTTTTGAGTACCTTCAAAGTAAAACCCCCAATTAACTATTTAACTAAAATACATCTGGCACATCTAACTCTGAAAATTAATGGTATGAAAGTAGTAGGTTTATTTATATTGGGTCGGATTATACAGTTATAAATGAAAATATATCAAGAGAAATGATCCAACAAGACGTCTTCAACTAAATTCTTGAAATATAGGTAACATGTGACGTGCAGTAGAATAATAAACTGTCAAAGGTGGATATTTTGAAGCAAAACTATTAGTTACGAATACCATTTTAGTCCAATGTATTGTCCCAGTCAAATATTTGGGTTTAACTTGTCTTATTGAATTGATGTTTATTAGCAAAACGAAACAAACCTTAACTTTTCACAAATGCTTGTTCCCTAGGTTTAGAGTCCATTTTCTACGGGAGGTTGGGTTGTGGCAAAGACTGTCCGGCGTACACAGATAATGGATGTATATTTTGACTTTCTAGCATATGCACCCAAACAATAAAAATACATCAGAACGTGTAGAAATGGTTGCTCCTTCAGAGCAGTTTCGACTGGACGGCCTTCGTTACGCCTCTCAACCCAAACAAAAAATAAGTACTATGTAGAGCCCTCGGGACCGCCCCGGCTCCTCGCCGATTTTCCGTTTAGAGAAACCTCGCGCAAAGAATATACCCATCGAATATGTGAAGTTAGTATGATGTGCTTTGTACAGGGCTACCAAAGTTTCAGCTACCGTTTTTGGTGGTATATCACACTCTCATACAGGATTGTGATCAACAGCACTGGAACAAGAAACACAAACACACATTGTGACCCAAATGTACAGGATCGCGACCAGAAATATTGGAGCAACAAACATACAAATACATAAAGAATTATCACCCAGCTGTATAAGACTATAAAACAAACGATTCTACTATAATTGCAGAAATCCTAAGTATATCCAAAAACTATGTCTTCAATGACAATGTTCTTTGTTATACAAAAGGGATTGCTAGCAATGGTGAATTCAGACCAGTTATTCCGAAACATTAAGACCGGTAATTTTTATCAAACTGCATGACAATTCTACCACTGCTCATCTGAGTGTCTGAAAAACAATAGGTAAAGTATCCAGATATGATTATTGACCTGATATAAGAAAGGATATTAACAATTTTGTGTTATCATGCCATGTTTGTCAAATCACTACTTGAGACGAGAAGCAGCCACGTGGATTTATGCAAAACACTAAACTAATAGAACCTCGTGAGATAATTGGAGTAGGCATAATGGGACCTCATCCTAAGTCTAGGACGATAAATAGTTATTTTTTGGTTGTGATAGATTATTTCGGTAAATGGGTCGAATTATATCTTTTCAAACAAATAACTATGAAGATTATTCGTAAAATCTAGTTAATGAATACCTAGGTAGGTAAAGTATTTCTATGACTCTTTTATCTGATCATTTGTGTTTTATTTGATGGGTGGAAAGCTATGAAAATTAAATGCATCTTTCGTGATGACGAGAAGACCCACTTGTAAAGAAAAATATACATGTAAAAACGGTTGATATGGGTAGAGAAAGCACTATGTAGAGGAGGAAACAACATTTCGACCTTGTTTGCTCCTCTACATAGAGCTTTCTCTATCCATACCAGCCGTTTATACATATATAAATGCATCTTCACAACTTCATACATCCTCAGTCTAACATTACTGAGAGAGTAAAAAAATATTTATAGAAATATATCTATTTATATTGAAAATATTAACGAACTTGGTAAAATCATTTATCTGAATTTTCTCTAGTCATTAAAACTTCTGTTCATGAATCTACAGGTTAAACATCAGCAACACTTAACATGGGATGTGAGATCTTCCTTCCTTAAGATCTACTGACGAAATACCGAACATCACCTCTAATAACTGATAAACGAACAGAACAATTACATGATATCATACATAAGGCAGGATCCAATGTTGAAAAGGCTCAGAAGCAACAACAACAATCCTGCAACCATAAGAGACAACTAGACACATTTAAAATAAACGATTTAATATTATTAGTAACGAATCCTTTAACATCTGCAGTAAATAACTTTACTGCAAAGTTTGCTCGAAATGGAATGGGCCTTTTGAAATTATGAAGTACTAGAATCGGAAGATTCTAGATCAGGTGCTGTTATAGGAAGATTTCTTATTTCTAATATAAAGATATATATATTTCCATAATGACAATTTTCACGACACTGAAGAAGATAGGCAGTTGCAGCAAAATGAAAATGTCAACTATAGAAGTCTTGACAATCGTTCCCACACATCTCTTGGTGTGTCCACTCTCCTTCTTCAACAGATCTGCTGAAGACCTACCTCTATCTCCTCCTCAAAGGACATTACGACTACTTCGAAGACTTAATTATCATAATTATCTGGTCTTCAAAGTTTCAAACTTTCAGTGAAATGAACCAGAGTCAGAAGCTACAGAAAATCTAGCAGAAGGTTAATAGACGTGAATTGTATTTTTCTTATGAGGTATCTGAACTTACCGCTGTAAACAATTCATGATATCATTATAAAGAGGAAGTTAAAAGTAAGGATACAAAAAACCGGAATACCTTGTACGAAGTGATTAATCTAATCACTTTATTTTTCAAAGAGGAAGGAGTTTGAGATAGCAAATTCTACTTTTTTATTATTATGGTTGTTTTTACCATTCATTTACATTTTCTATATCGCTTATCTTATAAATGAATTTTTTAGTGGCATTAGAGCACTAACTCACTTTCTAAATAATCATTTGTATTTTAATAAATATACATGTGTGTGTATGATGAATCTGACACCAGCTTCCCTAATAGTGAAATACAGATAGTATTAACGTAGCACAATATGTAAATTTATGATCACATGAGATTGTTTGTTTGTTTTTTGAATTTCGCACAAAGCTACACGAGGGCTATCTACGCTAGCCGTCCCTAATTTAGCAGTGTAAGACTAAGGAAAGGCAACTAGTCATCACCACCCACCGCCAACTCTTGGGCTACTTTTTTACCAAACATGCGATGGAGAGTCGAACGCCTTAACCCACCTGGCCAGGACAGGCTTCCCCATGAGGTCGTACTTTCGTGACCTACTTTGTGAATAAATACCCTGCTAGAAGCATCATCAAGAGAGAATCACAAGATAGATATCTATGGATACTGAAAATTATTGTTTCAGTTTTCTGTTTCTATATTTTTTATTTATTTAATTATTTATTTTTTGAATTAGAATTTTTCATTCTGGTTCTTTTCCTGATGCTATTCATATTTATTGTAAATTATTTATTAATTTTGGTTTGATGTCTTGGCGACACATTTGTTTATTAATTGTGTTGAAAGTATTTTTAACTTTTGTTGCTGTGAATACATTATGTTTTTGTTGCTGAATCCTGAATGTAACAGCAAATGCATTTTAGACCATCACTATGAAGATCCAATCGATAACAAATAGTTTAAAAATAGATAGATAATTTAGATATTAGAAGATTGTTGTCATGGTGGTTAAGTCATTTTACTTACAATCACTAAATATCGGGATCGAATTCCATCACCAAATAGGCTTACCTTTTCAGCCATTAAGAAGTTATTATATCATGGTCAATCCCACTATTCGTTGGTAAAGAATAGTCCGCGAGTTGGTTGTAGATGGCGTTAATTAACTAGCTGCCTTCCCACTAGTCTATCACTTCAAAATTAAGGATGGCTATAGCAGATAGTCCTCGAGTAGCTTTGCGTGAAATTTAGCAAATAATTGTTACTTCAAGTCAAATCTCATGAACAGAGAAATATGCACACTTCAATATTCGAACTTCATTAACAATATAACCTTACAATTTACAAAAGCTTGAGCGGGAAATGGACGATTTGATGAAAAATAAAATATGGATTTTATTTTTCACTTTTCTGAAATTTCATTGTACAGGAAACAAATTAAGAATCTTAAGTTAAAACTTAAGTTAAAAACTAGGATTTTCTTGTGTGCAGACTATTTAATAAAAAAATAAACAAATAAAAAAGCTACCTAAAAATCAGAAAACTCCTTCAAAGCTGAAGAAAGAGAAATAAATATGTACCTGTTCGGGAATAATCATCAGTCTAAATATAAAAATGAATTACAAAGGAGTTTAAGATTGAAATGAAATAAAACTAGTGATATTCTTACTGTTCTATATAAACATATAATTTATTTTGTACCCTCTTAATTTAATGTAGAATTATTCTAAAATTATCAATTACTTTGTGTGTGTATATATTTGCAACTTTCAAATAACATGCCATTAACAAACTTGAAAATAAGTCTGTCGAATTCAAAGGTAAATATAACAGCTTGCAACTTTTAAAATTATTTTACTATCATTTTAGTCAGTATTATGAGCCGAACAAGTGAATTCATGGATGAAGTGGAAGACTGATATAATATGAATAATTAAAATTTGTTAGATTTGAACACTGATAGCACGAGTTGTTCTGAAATTATAGGTTACACGTGATTTAGTAATTATAAACATTTTAAGAAAGTCTGTTGGGAATGAAGACGAAAAGATGCCAAGAGGTTGAAAATTTAAATTGGTTAATATGAGGGTTTTCAAGAGCAAAAAGGTTTCAGTTTATGTTTTTATTCAGCTACAATCTTCCTGATCAGACAAATGAGGTCGATAAGAAATTGTGTAATGAAATAAGGACTGTTACTAATAAGATTGTAATGCAATAATTGTGAGAATCTCTAATTTTGAACACATTTTTTGTATTGTATGAAGTAAATTTTTCAGGAAGGTAGATTTATTGAAGCAGTTTAGGAGAGTAAGAGAATCGACAAGTGAATTTGATATTTTAAATTTAATGTTAACCACTGTGGATACAGTTACAGAAGAACATTGAGGAATGACTTTACAATCAGTTGATTATATCTGATAACTTGTGAGATGAAAAGAAATAAAATGTTTGTTCATACTTTTCTGAAAACCAATTTTAAGACTGTGAAACAAAAATTATCAATGGCAAATAGGGAAAATGAGTTAAAACATAATGTGGGGAATATTTAAATTTTTGTAAATTGTTTTTAATTCAGAATATATATATATACTTCTAAAATAGAAAGGGATAACATGGAAAGTCAAGCCTAGCTGAATTAATATGAATATCACAAGGTTAAAAGGTTTAAGCCAACTGATAAGCTGGAAGGTTCAAAGAATTGTGGGAAAGTTGTAGTTTTGATTTTAAAATAAAAAGGAAATTCAAACTGAGGAAATGTTTGTACTAACAGCAATATTTTCATTGTGTTAAAAGAAAAATATTAAAATTGGGACTTGTCCCAGAAAGGATACTGATGGTAAGATTTTTGTTAAGGGCTCTGAGATAGCTCTTGTTCAAAGAAAGATTTAAGCAATATTCATGATTCTAATCATTCCATTGGAAGTATTACAACTGACCAGAATCATGTAGATATTAATCAACTGGTGGTAAATAGACGAGAATACAGATAACAGATAAAGCACGATTGTCAGAAAATATTTTCCTCATGGTTTTATAAGTCAAAAACCAGATATGGAACTCCCTTCTTATATTCATTTTTGACGGTTCAACAGACAGTGGAATGGTGTCTCAGGGTTGAAGAAAGCAAATTTTTAGAAATGTTATATTAAAGGAGTTATTCTGTAATTTACATGGCATTATATCCATAGTGGAATATATTTTAGATAATCTGAGAAAAAAAAGCTTTATAAAATCATTCAATAAAACACACATACATATATATATACACAGAGAGAGAGAGAGAGATAAAAGCCATTAGGGATTCACCAAACTTAAATTTTAACACGTGTATATATAAAACAATAAGTATTCAACAAAGTAATATTTTAACTTCCTGATCTGTTATTTTTTATTGAAAGTGACTCTTCTTTCCAAAATGACAAAAAGAGTGTGGACTTAATGTACTATACTTTTCAGAAACCTTTTGATAAGGTGTTACACAGAAGATTAGTTCATAGGTTGAGGAAAGACAAGAAATGTTACTTACCTCTTTGCACTGCTAAGAGGCATGAAATTTATTGTGCAAACTACAAGGCTTGAACAAACACCAATCACTACATGTGCTTATATGTACTTTCCATCCTTATATATCATAATTGTCTTAACGTTGTAGTTTTCCATCAGTAGGAAAGCAATACATTGTCTTTTCACAGTAAGCCATGTGAGCACTACCACATGATAATAGGCTCATTCTTTTCTCGGTCATATCTCTGTGTCAGACATATTTTCCCAATACTTTATTAATTTCCTAATCATTAGATCTACAGTCTTTGTATATTTAATATCCTATTACTTTTGTTCTTATTACTATCTTGTTCCATCGAACTATTTAGAAGTTCATTTTTTTACCAACAAATTTTTTTTATACTATTTCACTCAATAAATGAATGAAAAAATGAATAAAATTCAAATGTTAAGAAACAGAAAGGTTCTGACGCCCAGACATTTTCCTTCAGCTATTTTCTCAAACTGTGTCAATGGCAACCAGATATACCTTATATCATCATGGAGCTAAGATTCACTGGTCATCCTCTTAGCTCACTTAGAAGAAAGAATTAATGCCGAGCATGTGACAGGTCTCACGTTGTGAAGTGCTATAAATATCATAAAAATATTAAAGTACCAAGATCTTATAAAGCTGTAGTAAATCACAGAATGACAACAAGTTCACTGTCGATGTTTTTTTCAAACTTTATGTTACCACCATTATGCATCATGTGATTGGTCCCCTTTTCTCTACTTCTTTTCCATCTGAGGTTCATCTTTGTCCTGTTTCATTGTTTTCCATGGATCCTGTCAAATCTATGGACAATTTTAGCCAGCTCCTCTACTTCCACCCTTTACTTCTGACTTCTCTCTCCTTGCTGAGAAACAGTTACCTTCTTCCTTTCTATTTCCTGCACTCATTACTAGAGTATGCAACTTTCTATCTTATGCCTGTATAACATAATGACTCTAGAATTACTTTTCTTCAAAGATATTTTTCTGTCCAACCTTCACACATAGCAACATCTTTCTTATCTTTATCATCTTTGTGACTTCTTTGCTATGGATTAAAGTCATGCTATTTCTACATTTCTAGAACACCAGTTTCATATGCACCTCCTGCCTGCCTGAGTTACTCTTCTGTGTCTTTCTTTAACTTTTTCTTTCCTTCAAACTGATCATCTTTATACTATCTCTTGTTTGTGTTCCTTTGTGATATCTAAATTCTTCACATCCTCATTGTGGCATCTCATTGTACCCGTGATTGTACACATGATAGTTTTGACAGAAACACCTGTTTTTACATGTTTGTATTACTGTTTGTTCCTGTAATGTAAAGTTGATTTTTTATTTCTGAGATCTTCTGGATCTCAGGTTTCTGACTCCCTCTCTCCTTGACTTAATTCTTGCCCATTTTCTCACTGCATCACCATTTAAGGGTGTTAATTTTACCTCAGCATCTATGGTTGGAGTCACTCATCAACAGTCTCCCTTTGACCCCCTGCTTTCTATTTCTCAGTAGTCTTGAAGATCTATCCCTCTTCATACATCTAATCACCATTTCCCATTGGGTTTGTAAAATCTTTACTCATGCTGTCAAGTCATCTTATGATGATCCATTCTGGTACTTCTACAGTTATTTCTTATATCAGCCATGAAGGAGGCATGTACTTTGAGATCTATGGTTTACCTGGTTTATCAATTAAAGCCAATCTGTTTAAAAGATGATTTGTTACCCAACATCATTCTTCATAACTTTTGCTTTTTACTCAGTACTTCTTCTTTACTAGACATTAATACCTTCACTTTATTTCACGAGGATCAGTTGATATGTTAAATGTTCTCTGAGCCCTCCTTTCTTCTATGTGTGGCTTTTTCCTGTCACACACTTTTATCTTCTTTTTTGAAACTGTTTTCATCTTTTAATTGCTTGTGATTAGCATCATTCAAACATTAATTTTTTCACAGCTTCCAGTGCTTTATGTCATGGGAACCACTTGATTTATTCCTCAACTGCTCATTTCTTCTGATGACGCTAGCTACTCCAGAAGGCAAATGTATATTTTTATTCTATTTATTTTTTTACTATGTGATCACTGTTTCAGAGCCTCTTTTATGTCCAGTTAGAACTATTCATAAATATCATGTTTGGCATGCCCCTTTTACCATTTGGGTTTGTCAGCTCATTTGACTAGCATATTCTTCCTTAGGTAAGTCCAGGTATGCTTTTGAATGTTATCTTCCATCAGATTTTGCACTTCCCAGGTTATATTTTCTCCTTTTGATGCCAGTTATTGGAAGAAATGTTGTAGGTTAATATGTAGATATAATACACTTCACATTTCTCCCACAAGACCTTAATCACTGGATACTTTTATGTGCCTTTGGTTTTCACCTCTTTCTGCTTGTCATCTGTTGATCTATCCAGCGGCTCTATTGATGAGGCTCTTTGCGTCTGTTGATGAAACTGTACTTTCTTTATGACTTTCACAGGTAATAATCTTGTCGTAAACATCTAAAAAAGTAGATGAAAATCACACCAAAAAGGACCAATACACAAGAAAAGAACTAAACCATAAACCTAAATAACATGCAGACCTAATTACAACATTAGATATGTTTGGTGTCATCATATTCTCTGGAGTGACCTTCATTGTGTTTCAGAGAATATTTACCATCCATGAGTAGTTCTATCCTCTCAGTAAGAGATAGATTGTGCAAACTCCTTTTCTGAGCTTTAGAACTGGAGTGTTAACTAGAATTGTAGTACAGAACATGGTATTAAAATATCTACAAAGCAAACACATCCAACATGGTTTGCATCCAGTGAAAGATTGCATCCCTCTTAAAACAATTACTTTTCTCCCAACTCTTTTTTTGACTGAGATAGTAGAACAAAATGTATCAGAAAAATTAACTGCTGGTTGTTATGAGTAGTCAAAGTAGGCAGAACTGTAGAATGTGTAGTGTTATTGGGACTTTAGGTCATTTTTTCTTGGCCAAATACTTACATGAGATTGATACTAAAATAACAGACAGAGGGATGCAACCTTTCAATCCATGCTGTTTCAGCAGATGAACACCAGTATCTTGAAATCTACACTGCATGAGCTTTCCCCCTTTGTTTCTTTTTCAGAAAGGAACTCATATTTGTAATTGATTTGCATCAATTGCTCTATCATCTTTGATGTTGGGGTTTCAACTTTCAGTAGTGCAGTCTTATCTGAAAATATATTTCTAATAGATAATTACCTCTCTCCACTACCTTCCACCATTCCTCCTCACGTCTAGTGTATTTAATTTGCAACATCAAAATTGATTCTACTATTCTGTACTGGGATTATTGTACATGTAGGTTGTTTCACTCTCCCGCAAGTAGAGGGCTACAGCATTATTACAATTACATCATAGTCTGGTCCAGTACACCTAAACATATTCAAGAGTGGAAGTTTGTTTAAATATTGTGAAATGCACGTAAAATTTAAAAGCATTTGAGTGCAAGTTAATAGCTTTTAAATGGTGCAGAGAATGGATTCCTGTAGCATAACGTAACATTTATGGGCAACAAGAAAGCTGTTAGTTCACTGAGGCTGTTCTATCTACTTAAAAAACAAATTCAGCACTGATAATTTAAGTATTAATCAAGCATTCACTTAACCTCCCTTAAGCTTACTATATCCACCACATCTGAAGGACTTATTCCAAATCCAACCACCTGGTTCTACTTATTTGGAGTTTATATATGTGTCTCATCATCCTTCCATTCCTATAATTACATCTGAAAAAGATAATACATCGATACAAGCAATTCTCTTAATAATAAGCTGAAGGCTTATTACAAATAATAATTTAATAATTTGAACACCTAAAACAGGTGCCTTCTAGCTTTAGTTCTCAAACAAAATTACTTTCAGATTTCTTAGTCCTGGTATGACCAACATTCCATACCTTTATTAATGCAAGGAACTCAAAAATTTACACAATAATATCAATAAAACTAAATTAGTAAACACAGCACTCTATATGAAATTAAACAGTAACCTATATATATATAATGAAATTATTACCTTTTAGACTAAAATTCAATACTTCTGGAAATGCAACCTAAAATCCTATTTCCCTACCACTAGCAATATGAATGGATTTGATGGTTTAAATGCATTATCAATCAACATACCAAAAGTATGCATATTATTTGATAACCTATAGGTATTAGCTTGCATTTATCATAAGTAAAAGTCACATGCCTAACTTGCCAAGTTAATACATATAATTCAAGAAAAAGAAGTGACCTGCTTGTTCATCAGACCATTACATACATTATACTAAACTAAACTAAAAAATAGCACTCAAAGCCAACCCTTATACTTACATTCTAAGTAAGTTATATAATTCGTGTTAATGTTCTTTACAGAAATTTAACTAACAGATGAAATTCTTCAACATTTTACATGAGTGTTCCTAAAAGTATTTAGTTTCAGAAAAATAAAGCACTTAGTTTTGATTTTTTTTCTGCTATTTCTAAAAACAATTTATTATCTTCTACAGGTATTTGAACACACACTGTGGATAGTTAACATAAAAGGTGATTTTTTTATATAAAGTATAAACATATCGTTTTATATCTTACAATTTTTAATTTCATTTTTATGATTTCTGGAACCTCATAAGTGAATATCAAAATGTTTTAAAAAGTGAATATATTTATATTCCCTTTTTTCTACTATGTCACTTACTAGCTATTACCACAAACATACAGTGCAATGTAACACTTAAAATTACCAAATGGAAATATGTATGTGCCTTTCAACTCTTCACAGAAACTCACTAGAATAGTTGTATTTTATTGTATGTGTAGTCACCCTAGTGGTAGAGTGTTACAATGCTAGAAACCCATTGTGTAGCTTTGTACTTAATTACAAACAAGTAATTATAAGTCAAATTTCACGTCTTTATCTTTTCACTTATAATTTATTTTTAATTTTCCTTTCAAATTCTGTGTAGTTATTTCAGTAGACTCTTTACAGAGACACATTGACAAAACAGGATAGAGTTTAATCACACTATCTTGTTTATAACCTTTAACAATCTAGTTGACAAGTTAAACTTATAAAAATAATTAAACCATTCAAATACGATTTATAAAAGACATATAATACAGAATTAATTTAAGCATAAAAGTAACACCTAAGTACAATTTAATTGTCTCTCTGACTATAGCATATTTAGGTAAGAAACCACCATACGTGCTATAGTCAATCAAGCAGACAACAATATGAATACCACTTATGTAAACATCATGAGGAAAACTGGTAATTTCAAATTGACTCTTGGTAGATTATAGTGCAAATTGAGCATTTTCTAACGACAAAAACATTTGTGTCAACTATCCACATGTATGTTGTACATCTCAAGGGAATGTGTAGAAGGTGGGCGTGGCAACTGGCAATGGTTGGAAAATTTTCTTCTTTTTCTCAGTGAATACAGATGTAGGATTTAGAATATCACTTGTCAAATAGGTCAACCACAGCACGTGTATCTGGCTGAAGTACATTTCCAGCTTATGTGAGGCCCGGAATGGCCAGGTGGGTTAAGGCGTTTGACTCGTAATCCGAATGTTGTGGGTTCAAATTGCTGTCACACCAAACATGCTTGCCCTTTCAGCCATTGGGGCATTATAACGTGCAGTTACTCCCACCATTCATTAGTAAAATAGTAGCCCAAGAGTTGGCGGTGGGGGTGATGACTAGCTGCCTTCCCTCTAGTTTTACACTGCAAAATTAGGGACGGCTAGCACAGATAGCCCTCGTGTAGCTTTGTGCAAAATTAAAAAATAAAGAAATAAACAAATCGAAAACTCATTGATTAAATTCTACCAAAAAGAAACAAGTATATCGAGAACTCATTGATCAAATTGTACCAAAAATCAGAATCTGTGGCTGACAGTTCATCATGAATTATGAAGAGGAAAAATGAAAAGAGGACGTTGGAAAGATACTGATGTCAATAAAAGAAAAACGTTTTCTTGGACTTCTTATGTTTCACAGTATATGCATAAACCTGAAAATAAAATGTATTTTGTGAGGCTTGAAAGTATTTCTATACCTTTAATTTCAGTAACAGCATAATGAGTTAAGAGCATTATCATCTTCTGCTGACGTTTCTACATTTCATTAATGATGAAATCTTTGAAAGCTTGCCAAATAGAATGCTGTTTAAGATCAAGCCTGTTACAGAGCACTTCAGGAACAAATTTCAGTGTCTCTGTATTGCACATAAAACATTTACGTGGGTATATCACATTGAATCCCCTCTTGGCTTGACAGTTTATATTTATTCCAAACAAAATTGATATGGTATAAAAATGTTTAAGCTGTGTGAATGTACTTAATACTATGTGTGGAACCTCATTTGTACTGAAACTATGAGTGAATATGGTAACACATTTATTAAATTGAGATTCATTTTGGAACTGATCTAAACAAACGATGCACATTGAACCTGGATAGCATAATATATAGTGATAAGAATATCCTTATTGGTCCATGTAGGCTGTTCCATCGACTTAACTAAATCAAAAATATTTTAAAAAACTTGCAACCAGTCCTTATCATTGATATATTTATTAAGCTTTCCCTTAAATTCATTGTTTCCACCACATCTCAAAGCAACACATTCCAAAGTCCAACTACCTTCTTAGAAAAATAAACTGTCATTGCTAAAGATGACCCCTACTCTGCTATGATATATATTTGTGTCCCTAGTCCTCATATTTTCACTATTAAGTATGGAAAAAAATGATACATCAGTACTATCTTAACAATCTTAAACACCTCAATATTCCTTAAACAGCGATTTTGTAATTAAATTATAACTTCTTTAGGCTTATGTTCAGTGTTTCTGTATATAAACCTAAAATACAATTTTCCCTACTACTAGCAACATTACACTAGTTGGGTGACTTAAGAGACTGTTCAAACCATTACACCAAGATCACTTTTCTTCATAACACTGTAAAGATTATGCACCCCTCTAGTACAATGGTAAGTCTACGGAATTACAACGCTAAAATCAGAGGTTCGAGTTCCCTCGGTGGGCTCAGCAGATAGCCTGATGTGGCTTTTCTATAAGAAGACACACACACACAGTAAAGATTATTCTCATCCAAATTATTCTTATAATTTAAAGTTATAACCCACCTGCATTATATTGCATTTATTATAATTAAAACCCATTGCCATTTAATTTCCAACTTAATAAATGATCTAAAATATTTTGTAAATCAGCAACGTCCTCTTCACAGCCATCAGGACTTGTCAGTAAGCTTAAATAATTTACTGATCACTCTTTCACCTATGTTAGTAATGTAAATCAAAAAGAGCTAAGGTCCTCAGACTGATCCCTAATGCACCCCACTTGTGACATTAGTTTGACTGAAATCCATTTATAACAGCCTTCTTCTTTCTTCCATCCAACCTCTTTTCTATCTAGTTAGTCAACATATCCACGCATCCGTAAATATAACGTTTTTTTTTACAGGTTTTTTACGTGGCACTTTGTCAAATGTTTTCTGAAAATCCAGACCTATTAGACAAGTTTCGTCTGAGAAAACCTGCTAGTGTGGGAACATTGCGTCTCAGTAAGAGGAACATGCCAAAGAAAGTGGTAGATGCAATACACAAGAAAAGAGAGACAACAGCAGCATTCAGAAGAAAGTAAATGATCTTCATATTGAAGAGTGGAACGAATGTCACCTTTGTTAGTACCTTGACCAAATGGATACAGGAACACATGCCATGGAAAATCCAGGAGTTGTTATCTATTATAACAAGGAGATGGTAGGTATAGACTTTGCTGACAACGGTCTTTATTCTGCGATGGCAAGAAACTGATAGAAACTTTTCTGCACTATGATAAACACTTGTATCCTTCTTTATCTGCACGAAAAAATTGTAAGAAAGAAAATCAAGCCATTATTTTTTAAGTAATATAAAAAATGCCTTCACCAAGGCCTGTAGCTACACTAGGATGGTATTCGAAATATTCTAAACATTTTTTGTTACTGGAGAGACACCTTACAGAAGTCATACCACTAACAAAAAAACAGAAACATAAATGTTTTAAAGTTTATAAGGAAAGGAACATCTTACTGGTGCTGCAATTACAATGCTGCTTTGTTTTCTGTACCCTGTTTCTACACATATCACACAAAAAATTATTTCAGTTATTAGCCACAGACTAAGACATGTAGAAATTTATTAATGGGAAGTTAACAAACAGTTTCATCATTATATTTTAGTTTGATGTAGAAACTGTTTACAGTGATATATATATATATATATATATAGGAGTAATGTAATGAAGTCACTATCCAAAGACTGCAAAACAGCATTCAAAATGTGTGAAAATCGATATCTTTAAAGAATCTGTAGATTATATAACATAGTAAACAAAACCAATTTATGTTATAGACATGTTTTTAACTCTTTCTACCATTTCTTTCAGTATTTTTCTACATCTTGTGATCCTTATTTCTGTAGTCAATAAATAAGTAGTTTCAAAAGAATGAAGAAGAGGGAAGGGTTCTCTGTTAGGTTTGATAAGTATGGTGATAGCAAATTAGAGTGTAGAAGGTTATCATTTTATATTCTAGCTAATAAAGTTTGAGTTTCTAATTGGTTAAGCAAGTTGACACTGTATGTGAGAAGTAATAAGATGTAAAATTAACAACTTAAAGCAAATACATATCACATTACAAAGTATTAAGTAGTTTTTAATATTTCCTTTTGACATACGAAATTAAATCTTATATTCAAATCTTATTTATTAACGACACTTTGTTGTGATGTTGATTGATATACACTGAGAATAAAGTTGAACTACAAGACAGTTTTAATTGATCTAAAAATTCTTTTACTGTTTTTCACATCCACACTTTATAGTACATATAAATGTTATAATTAAATACAATTTTGATGTTAACACACAAGATAACATCATTGGTTATGTGTATATTTAGTTAAAGCATACAATTATTCACCATTTTCATTCTTACCAGTAGTTTACTTGTAATATTTTTGTTGTAGAATGCCTGTTATTAAAGCAATCTTCTGAAAGTTAAAATAGTTTGTGTGTCAGAGTCTTCAACATAAGAGAGATCATTATTTCCTGTAAATATTCAAATATTTTTCAGCTTGTTGATTTCATATACTTTTCTTCAACTTTTTAAGTGTTAGAGTGTGAAGAGGTTAATCTATATTGTGCTGAGAAAATCAACCCAGATGGCACTAAATGATTTTAAGTGTCTTCATCAGTGTTTCATTTCATTGAAAGTTTTAACTAGATATTTAAAACGTTTTTCACCTTGCGGATTTATTATACTTCATTTCTTCATTGTATGATTGTACAAAGGTTATTCCATATTGTGATGAGAAAATCTAGATAACACCATATGTTATTCAATGCAATTATTTGGAGAGTGTTTATATTTTCTCTGTTACTGCATTTTTCCTTCATTATTTTAAAAGTGAAATATTGTACCTTTATATGGTTTAACTTTGTATACGTTTAAGTATTGGTAATTAGGTTATATTGACTTTATAGCTCTTTATCATTGTGATTGGTTTAATCAGTTAATGTTACACAGCTGGTACTAAAACAAGCAGATTCCTGCCTCTTTAGTGGTGGTTATTTTTAGAGACCAGTTCCACTTAAAGATTTTAAGGGATTTATGAACAGTACTGATAATTATGTTAGAAGGCTGTAAACACCAAATTATAAACATAAGTAATATAAATGAGTAGATCATTCTCGAATTCTGATGTAGATGGATTAGCTTTGTATATAAAATATAGCTGAAAAATTGTACGTTTATTTTTATATTACGAGAAATACGACTCTGATTCACCTTCATGTTACATACAATGATATCCATTAGGGTAGGCACAAAAATTTTAATGTTGAAGAATGTTGGTCTTATTGTACATATTTACACAAAAGAAATTTTGAGTCAGTGGCAAATGCACTTGTCTCCTTGTAATTTATTGTAGTTTTTCTTCTTTAATTTTTTTCACAAGCCACAGCTTAACTTTAAAATGGAAATACCAATTTTTTATATAATTTCTGACTGGTATGTTTTATTCTTTGTTGATGTAGTATTAACTATCTTAATTAAAAATTGATTATTTTTATTTGTTCTATATGTATACATCGGCACAAATGTTAGGATATAAAGACAAAAATGATTGGTTTGAACTGGATGACTTAAATTTCAATATCCAAAGAACATCCAATAGAAGTTTAATACACAAAATAAGCAATATATTTAAGAAAGCGAATAGTAGTAGAATATTCAAATATGTAATCAGTACTTACTATATATAAATATTTCTTCAAAATACTTGTAAAATGTGAATTCAGTATTAAGGAAAATTCATCAAACTTTGTTAGTGATTTCAATGTTAGGAGAAACAACTTACAAATTGGACATAGTTCAGTAAAACCCCATGTTACAAGAAGCTTTCACTCTGTTATTAAGAAGTTAATCGTGGTTTCTTAACTTTTACTAAAAGCTTTCCTCACTAGTCCATATTTAAATATAATGTAAGGTTTAATATACGGGACTAAAGTGAAATAGAAGGCTAATGTTCTGCATTTATTAGTTGAATTTAAGTGTATGCCTACACTATTAAAAAAGTTTGCATTCAAATGTTACCATTGTCATCACGTCACTGAAGAACATATTTATAAAATTAAAACAATTTTTTTCGTATAATAATATTTATTAAGACAAACAGTGAAATACAGTTTTCCATTACATACAAGTTAAAATTATTAAAGCAATTCAAATAATTACTTTTAACGAAACTCTTCAATTTCATGAGCGTTACATTTGATATCCGTACTTTAGTGCTGATAAAACAAAGCAAGGCCCTTTTCCGTCCACCGTGATATCTAGTACATGATGGATATGCCTTATTAAATTATTCCCGTGTTCCCTAACTTCTAAAATAATTATTTGACATCCATAATGAGTTTTCAGGTGTTAGAGATATTCTTCAACACGCATTCAGAGAAACCAACACTGATTACGTGTTAATTTGGATACGACCCTTGTTTGTTTAGTTCCGTCTTTATTCTTTTCACCGGTACAATTGCGGTCGTTAGGCTACTGTAAATCCGTTAATTATATTTATCTAACCCTTGGCTAAATAGAAGAAATTATCATGATTTAGACTGGTTTGGTCAACTTAATGAATCACTGAAGTTACTACTTGAATAATTTAGAACCAGAGGAAACTATACAGCTTGCTTAGATGCACTCTGTACTCAGATTTTCTACGCAAATTCCCGAGACGTAAAATAATCTGTTTAAAATGCTCTTGTGATTATAGAAGCCTAACAATGTTTGTGAAAAAATGCAAATCTTCAGGATCATCCACTTAATTTAAATAACTTAAGAAGTACAACCACAGGATGATTACCGAACATACCACCTAAAATTTGCTATAACAAGATATTTAAAAAAAATCAAAATGTTCGCAGTGTCTTGCACTACACAATGTCATAAACAAAAGGATTTACTTTCATAAAAAGGGGTATGGAATTTTAGGGTTGCAAAATGAAGCGTAAAACTTAAGAATGTAAGTTTAATTTATAAAATTAAGGTTTTTATAAACTAACTGCGTGTAACATGCAACCTAAAATAAAGCTAAAAAAGAGTTAACTTTTTTCAGCCTGATTACGTCGGTCAGAAGTCACTCTGGCCGGTGACAAGACTAGTCATTAGAGTGTTGAAAGTACCAGACTGAAGAATCTTGTCCTTGGGCATACCAAATGCATTAATCCTGTGACTCTTGGGGTTAGAAGTAGCGTAATGCTGGGTACGAATCGGCTTCTGTCCCTTAGGTCGACTTGTTTCTTCTTCTTGTAACAACATATATGTTGGAGACGTTGTAATGTCTACACTTTTCCGAATTTGGGTTCCAGGCTGGGGGCTGTCTCGGTCACTGTTAAATGTATAACGAAATGAAAAAAACACCTTCAAACTCGGAACAAAGAAGTGAAGCAGCAAAATATTTTTTAACGTAAAGCTAATTGATTTTAAACGAGATATTGTCAAAACACGTAAAAAGTTTAAATAGCACCTATTAATCTGCTACCATAATTGCCTTTATAGCAACTAATTATTTTAAATATTACTTAACAGTGCAAGTTATCCATACTTCCCGTTTATGGGTAACTGGAATTTTGGAAGAGAAGGGTGTTATAAACTAAAAGAATGCATTTTGAAATGAAAAATTTGATTTCCATTTATATCGTACCAAGCAACAAAAAGTTCCAGTATAAAAACTGAGCCAAAGCCTACAATCTGTTATTCAGCATATTTACAAATGATTTCACTTTTTGAAAACACCTATACAATCCTTTTTTGAAAGTTTTATACCGAGTTGTGGTTTCAATAGTTTATTAAAAGAGAACAATTTTATTGGTTTTAACAGCAAAATAATACCATCATTTGATACTTACGGCTGCAGTCCAGTTTGTTTTTGAAATGTGTCAGTCGCTGTTTGTTTAGAGTAAAAATTTATGGGTGTGTTGTACTGATGGTGCACAATCTTCGGTTCAAAGTTGGAAACACCAGCTTCCGAATCAGGAGTTGGTGTTCGTCCAGGGCTTATGGAGGCTGAAGAAATTCCAGTTCCCTTTTGTGGTTCGTATACCTGAGGAATCACCTATTGTTTATTACTGAACATAAATAAAGCAACAAATATTTGAACTGAAAAAAGGGGGAAATTTGCATAAACTAATATTAAAATAAAACATGTGCAAACCTGAAAAAAGAACTAATATTAAATTAAAACGTGGAAACCTGAAAAAAGAACTAATATTAAATTAAAACATGTGCAAACCTGAAAAAAAACTAATATTAAACTAAAACATGTGCAAACCTGAAAAAAAACTAATATTAAACTAAAACATGTGCAAACCTGAAAAAAAACTAATATTAAACTAAAACATGTGCAAACCTGAAAAAAAACTAATATTAAACTAAAACATGTGCAAACCTGAAAAAAAACTATTAAACTAAACATGTGCAAACCTGAAAAAAACTAATATTAAACTAAAACATGTGCAAACCTGAAAAAAAACTATTAAACTAAAACATGTGCAAACCTGAAAAAAAGTTTATCAGTGTAATAAAGTAAATTCACCAGATGGATTTGTTTCTTGCGGAAATTGGACTTTTATCTTGAAAATAATTTTTTCTCGACATTCGTTAAATATTTGAATAATTGAGATATGTTTTAATACATTTATATCTAGTGATATTGTGTTTATGCTTAAATATTTTCGCAAAAATTACTAAAAAAGACAAGCAATTCAAGTTGCGACAAGGTACGTTTCCTATTGCAGCTAAACGTTTCAGTTTAGATATTATACCCAAAATTAATTGTAGAATTAGTTGATATACAAGTATCGTACGTTGAACACAAATAGGAATTGACTGAAAGAAAAAGTCAGTTGATTTCCATGATTCAGTAGAAAACGATGAGTTAGAAAGTGTGGCATCCTGGGAAGGCGTTGCAGAAGTGCACTTTGTTGTTTTCTGTACAGAGTTTAAATAATGGGCCAGAACGCGCCATAAGTTTATTCTCATGCCGTTTCGGACCAGGAGTTTAAACGATTGTGACAGAAGTAACATTTTTCTCGAAAGTTCTTTTAATTAAAATATCGTGTATACTTGAGTAAATAATACGTTACTGCTCAAGTGAT
Organism: Tachypleus tridentatus; assembly: GCF_004210375.1. Classification (NCBI taxonomy): domain Eukaryota; kingdom Metazoa; phylum Arthropoda; class Merostomata; order Xiphosura; family Limulidae; genus Tachypleus; species Tachypleus tridentatus. The sequence continues at coordinate 130,003,283 of NC_134830.1, forward strand.
GTCCGTTGGGATCAAGTTCCATTAAAACAGTTTCAATTCAGTCTGTGAAGCATATAACTCAATTTTTTTCACAGTACTACTGAGTCTTACATCCTTTTCACTATTAGTAACATAATGATTCATGGCACTCAGGTCCGTTCAAACATGTTACTCCAACCAACAAGTCATGGTGTTCTTCCAAATTCTGAAGATTGACAACAAACTACCTACACTGCTCACTACTCCTTGCTGCTTACGCAAACTTTCCTAATTCAAGCTTCTCATCCCTCTGAGCAAACTGAATTTCTACTTGCCTCTAGCTACTCTTCCTTCGAGATTACCATCAGAATATCTGCCGACCTTCCTTCCTTCAGATCCAAAATATGCTCAAAGTAGCCTGTCTTCTGTTTCCTACTTATGTTCAGTAATCTTTGAACTTCCAATACTTCACTCTTATACAATAAAAAGGATAACGACACTTAAGATAAACAACGTTGTTTATTTATAACACAACGGAACACAAACATTCCAGAATTTAAAAAGTTTCCATATTCTCTAAATCATAGCTCTGAAGTCGGAGAGCAGATGTCGAACCATTTTCGAAATAGATTACTTGGATTGTATGAGGAAAAGTTTAATATGAGCATTGGTTACCCAAGCCTATCTCAGTCGGTTATAATTTTGTGATTTATCTCATAATAATAGACTTCCTTAAAGTTTTGCAACGTACTCAATGCTCAGAGTCCGAGGCCTCGCAAGAGATCAATCACTATGTTTACTACTCACTGACATGTTAATCATCTTAAAAACACTATGATAATAATGCCATATTCACACCTGTTTTATCGTTATTTTGTAAGAAATTGTATTTTCCACTTCATATTTGTAATACCTCTTCAGAAAGTATTATTGTTTGTAATTTGTTTGTCACAAGGCAATTATTCCATCTTGTTTGTGACGCCAACACCAGTGTGATGTATAGAGATTTAAATGTAAACTAATCTTCAAAGAAATCTGGGAATCCTGATGTACTTGAATTATTTATTGGTGAGCACATTCATGTTCTGGTGATTAATGCCTTTTTCACTAGGATTCATAATCAATACACAGTTTAAACTACTATTATTCATTATTGCAAAATAAAGGTACTTCACAATGACAAGTAACTGTTGTTTAAATTTTATCTCAGGACGGCTGGTATGGTTAACACTTACTAATAAAGCAGAGTACACTGTTTCTACCTTCCTAAGTCATCTTCAGATCGAAACGTTGTTCTCCGCTTTATTAGTAAGTGTTAATACCCATGCCAGCCGTCTTGAAATACATTTTTACTTCAAGTGGGTTTCTCGTTATCACGAATGCCGTTTAAATTGTTTATTAATTCTTTTATTAATGAAATACCACAAGATATACAAGTAAACGAATGTTTAGTTCTTTAGAATAATAACTGAACACCAGAAATTTTAAGTGTAACACAGCGTCCTACGAATTTTATTTTGTCTTCTGTAGTGACAACTGAAATTTGTCTCAATTATAATTCTTCAGAATGACTTTTATAGTTAATTCACATATATCTGACGAGTTTAGTACTTATAACGTTTCTGGAAAGCTCTATTCCCCTTGCTCTTTCCACATGTCATATCTGGCACGTCAAGTAACAATAACTTTATTTCAGCATTTTATATCTGACACGTCAAATAACAATAACTTTATTTCAGCATTTTATATTTGACACGTCAAGTAACAATAAGCTTTTTCTTTCAACATGTTATATCTAACACGTTAAGTAACAAAGCTTTTTCTTTCAACATGTTATATCTAACACATTAAATAACAAGTTTTTTCTTGAAAATTTTACTGCCCTGTTCTCGCAGTATATCTGATACGTTTAGTTCCCATAAGTTTTGTTGGAAAGTGATGTTATTTTACAACTACTTCCACAGTCAAAACCTCTGTTAGACATTATATGTCAGGGATTCCGAACTTGTATCCTTATAGCGTCGTGTTTGAGGACAGTGGGTTTTATCTGTGTAAAACGTCCTTGACCTCGTTTTTTTTCTGGGTGATTAAAAATAGGGTATTTCTATCGCAATTTTGAAATGTCATAGTTATATCTACGACAAATTCTGTTTGTATTTATTGCATTAATTTTCCCTGTGTTTACGAGCAGAAGTTTCTTTTACAAAATTTTTTTAGAATAATTTTGTTGTATTTTATTAGTCCTGTTAAAGTTAATTTACACATTATAGCTAATACGTTTAATAACTAACTTTTCAGAAGCTCTACTGTCATATTCCTTCCTTTATAATACCTGAGAAGTTTAGTTACAACATTTTATTTTTCAGAAAGCTCTAACGCCTGTGTCGTCTCAGTATATCTAGCATGTTTAGTATCTATAACTATACCTTTGAATCTCGAGTTGTTGTTGTTTCATTTTTTTTTTTTTTTGGTTACATATCTAACTTATCTTCACTGTGTCCTTTATTCGACTTTACTGTTTGGTTATGAAGCCCAGAAAATAAAGTTTTTTTACTTGTGTACTCGTATACTGATGTTTCTTATAATCTATTCTACAAATGTTTAAAAACAAACCGTTAATTTAAAAGAAACCAGATAGATAGCTTCAAGTTAAAATGAAATAGCAAAAGAAAAAGTGAACAAACAAGCTCAAGGTTTGGGATACAGTGTTAACGTTATTCCCTCAAGCTACAAACCTCTATTTTAACTTCTAAATATTACAGCTTTTAGACATGAAGTCAATATTGCGACTTGTAGCCTGAAGATATAACGTTCACACTATGTCTCAATCCTTAAACTTGTTTGCTTTTTTGCGATTGCATTTTCACATTAAGCTCCTATCTTGTTTCTGTAATTTTTTGAAGATCCGTATTCTCCACTTTGAAATAAATAATTTTTAATAATCTAGTTTCTTTAAGTTTTATACCCATCACACATGTAAACCTGTATAATTGTAATACTGTCCTATTTAAAACAGTCTAGTTTAATAACATACTAGTTGGTGTGTGATGCTGTCTCGTGAAAACAATAACAACTTTTGAATTAGCTTCATGCAGATTGGACGAATATTACTCGTGGTATCACTGCCATATTATCTTTGATAGCGATACTGCAAATATGATCACTATATTATATATACGCTATAATTATACCCTGTAAACATGTGGTAAGTATATAAACACTAGGCTGGAGGGGCTACTGAACTATACTGGAATGATTGGTATTATATTTATAAAAGCAGCGTCACCCCCTTATATATTTCGATAGGTAAAAATATTTTGTGAATTTATGAAGAAAACACAAAATTAAGTTTGATTTTTAAAATAAACTACGATCCTGTTTTAAATCAGAGCTTCCTTATGAACGATGTTTTTTTGTTTTACCTTAATCGACAAGGATAGATATGCCAATGTGGAATATTTATATCATCATATATAGTATGAGTACCCCCTCTGGCGAACAGGGTAAACCTAGCTCTATTTCACCCATCCAATGTATTCCTTCCTCAAGTATTTAAATTTTAAATGTAAGCATCTATGTAATATGTTGAATTTGCTTTAATATAAATTTAGTATATTTCTACGAATGAGATATAGTATTCACATTAGGACATTTATGTATGAAATGCAGTACAAACAAAATGGAATGTTATAATTTATAATGTATGAAAAGAAAAAAAAATCCACTTCCAGGTATCGAACACGATTTTTCCTTACAGCACTCACATACCACAAATAATAAGAGTTGACTCTGGAAATCACATATTTTGCGTGGTTGATACTACCATGTCTTGTATGTAGAACATACGAGACCCAAGAAAAATGAAAATCTCAAAAAAACACCAAACATTCGTTTAGTCTTTTTGCTATATGCGCAAACGAATCTTTAATCCGGAGTAAACTATTTGCTGACTTACCTTAGAAACAAGAGCACCTTGCACTCCGCTGGATGACTGGTATGTTTTCTTCCAGGTTGGATCATGTATATGTCGAAGATAGGAGCCCATGGGTATATCATGTCTTGGTTTAGCTTGAGGGAAAACCAACTGAACTGTCCGATATGGCTGGTAACAACAAAAGCAAAAATGATCTCATTTGTTGGTTTTTCTTTTAGGAATGCTCTGATCAGTGTAAACCTATTTCAACTGGTAAATATCACTTTTAGAATTCGATCTACTCTTAAGTTACAATATTGTTTTCACTGTATAGTCTCCAAATCTTTAGCAATGCTGTGACTTGAAATGTCAAACCGTGTGACTCATCTCGTCATGAAAAGTTGTGATATTACTGAGATTATGACGTCTTGGACCTTTTTTACTTAAACTCAACTATTGATAAAACTTTTTTGGTTTAAAGCAGGCTACGATTGATCACATATAATGTTGTAATTACAACATGAGGAATTATTAATTTGTCGTTAGTGACCATGTATGATTTCCATTCTCTCGAATTCATTCTGCAATTTACACTGATCAGTATCAGAAAGCCTTCATGGTGTGTATGTGTTAGAGACAAAAACTGTACGTAACTTAAAATCTATGAAACAGCAATTTTCTGATGAGTGTAATAAAACCCTGTTTCTGGGGTTGACTATTTTATTTAGAAGCAGTAAGTGTATTGCGTATAATACCTAACAGTCTCATTAATTTGTGTATGTATATTTTTATGAGGGATGCCATGCACAGCCAGGAATCACAATCATTTGTTTTCTCTGGTTTGGCTTATTTTAAATTTGGCGCAAAGCTACACAAGGGCTATCTGCGCTAGCCGTCCCTCATTTAGCATTGCAAGATTAGAGGGACAGCAGCTAGTCATCACCACCCACGGCCAACTCTTAGGCTAATCTTTTACCAACGAATAGTGGGATTGATACGTCACATTATAACGCCCCCACGACTGAAAGAGCGAGCATGTTTGGTGTGACGGGGATTCGAACACGCGACACTCAAATTACGAGTTGAGTGCCTTAACCACCTGACCATGCCGGGCCTTGTTCTGTCTGACTAGATTTTTTTGTAAAAGTATTGTTATATCTGTTGAGTACTCTCATTGTCTATAGTTGTTTTTTACGCTCACATTACACCTTGTCATTTTCTTATCTATAATGTTTAACAATCTATAGAACACTAAAAGTTTACTTAATTGCCACGCGCTGACTTTTACGGTGAGAGCATGTTAGTAACACTCATGTTCTCATGTATGTATGTTTCTAATATGGAAACATGTTTGACAAATGAATACAGTGAACGTAGTCGGAATCAACACAATATTAAGTATTCGTAAATGATTTAATGATGAGGCTTCATTTACTTAGACACTGGATACGGAAACTAAATAGCCACTGTCCACCCATTAAAAATAAAGTAGTGCTTTAGCCCTCACCCTAACTAACAGCAAGAGATTTAATAATTTATACTCGAAAATTGTTGTAACTACACATTTCCGTCTTTCATTGTATATTTAGAGTATTTCTACTAGCACAGGAAATTATTTATTTATTTCCACAATCTGAATACAAATTTCAAAGAGGTTGAAAATTGAAAATTATGGGTACATATTAAATGTATTTAATTATTTGATTCAAACCAAATGGTAATAAAATTATGTAAAAAAAAATTGAAATCTAAAATAACAGTTATAAATTTATTTTGAAAAAAATTTAGTCATACATCACAATTTGCAAAAGCTGATATCATGATGCCACTCATCTGTTTCTAGATTTAAACAGTATACGAGTATGGCTGGACATCTGAGAAGTTATTCAGATATTTACTTGAATATTCTTGTAACGTTAAACTCCAATTTAACAGTTTTCTGTTTTTGCTCTTCATTTGAGTTCAAAGACGCCAATGGGTTGTGATCAGTGTAATTGACAATAGGTTGATAAGAAGTAGATACATACACATTGAAATGTTCTAAAGTTAACACTAAAGCCAACGTTTCTTTTTCCACAGATAAATAGTTCTTTTGGTGAATGTTAAACTTTTTAGAGAAATAAACAGATGTTCAATAAATCTGTCGCCTGATTGTAACAAACTGGCGCCAGCACCACAGTCGCTGGCATCAGTAATACACAATAAAGATTTGACCTTTTCCAAAGCAAATTGACATGTTTCAGATCACTTGAACTTTTTTCTTCAATGGTTTTGTTAACAGTACTGTGGTGTCAACAAAATATTTATAGAACCTCCTATAATAACCAACCGTTCCCAAAAATCTAAACCTTTTCTTGTTTGTAGGTGTTGAATAATTCACAATACAATTAACTTGTGTTTGAATTGGAGCAGCTAGACCGTGACCTACCACATGACCTAAGTATCTTTGCCAACTTTACAGTGAGATTGGCTTTCTTAGACCTCTTCACATAACTGTTCTTTCCAGGTGTTACTGTAAATTACAATATAATCAACATAAATTCCAACATCTACAAATTATTAAAACATTAGTTCATTCGCTGAAAAGTTGCCAGAGAATATTTCATCCCAAACGCCATCACATTGTACTGGTATAATCCATCAAGAGTAATAAAAGCTGAGATTTCTATTTCTGTGTCCGTTAGAGGAACAGCCCAGTATGCCTTCAGAAGATCACATTTTGTGATATATCTGGCTTTTCCAATCTTATCAATACAATCCATTATTGGAATCGAGAACGAGAATGAATCTTTTTTTTTCAAAGCATTGACTTTGCGAAAGTCTGTACAGAATCTAACAAAACCGTCTGCAGGAACCAGCACACAAGGTGATGACCAGTTACACTTACTGGGTTCTATAATGCTATTTTTCAGCATGTGAGATATTTCTTTACGAACTTCGTCAGCCTTGGATTCATACGACAGGAATGTTGTTTCATAAAAGAAGCATCACTTACATCAACCTCTAACTATCACTCATCTCTGATTGGGTAGTGGAGATACCAGAGATTCTCCTGATACTCTCTTACTTCCTCATCATGAGTGGTATTTCAAAAACATGTTTTTATTTCATTTTTTAATTATAAAATTTTGACAATTTCACACAATTCAGTTTTATAATAACTTTGTAGTTATTTGATGGAGGGTGATTCAAGAAAGCCTTAATAACCAGACATGATCATATCTTGTTCACTCTGATAAATACGTAAATTGGATTGAGTTGAACTTGGTACTCTCAGATCATCCCATATGTAATGTCCGAAAATGTAATACAGAAAATGGATCATTTCTGCCTTTGTAGAAGGCTTTAATGACTAAAATATGTAGTAGGGCGTGTATAAAAAGGTTCAGACGAATAAAAGAAATTAACCCAACTCCACTTTTCAGATCGTTAATCAATTAAACTCTGATAAAGACAATGTGTCTGAAGAGCACATTAGTCACATAATGCTTTATGAGTTTAAATAAGGCAACAGTGCAGCAGAAACTACACAAAATATTCAAGGTGTTTATGGTGTGGAGTCTCTCAATGAAAGATGTCGAAGGTGGTTTCAGAAGTTCAGATCAGGTGACTACAGCTTAAGTGATGAGCCACGTTCAGGTCGTCCTGTTGAGTTTAAAGAGTTGTTGCTGGCTGCACTTGAAGATTGTGTTGTAATAGTTGAACAACGAGCTCAGAAGCTTAAGTCAACCTATTCAACAGTTTACCGTCATCTGCAACAGCTTGGAAAGGTGTCAAAGCTTGGAAAATGGGTATTTCATGATTTGACAGAAGCCATCCTTAGAGTAAAAGTAGGGCATTTGCACGTCTCTGCACTCTCGTGAACGTAACTCATCTTTTCTGGACCAGTCAATAACTGAAGATGAAATATGGATGTATTATAAGAATGTTAAGCGCTGAAGACAATAGCTCAGTGCAAGTAAATTGGCTAAAGCACAGCCCAAAATGGACCTCCACCCTAGGAGTCTTATTAAGCATTTGATGGAATATTTTTGGTGTGATCCACTTTGAGCTGCTACCAATCAATGTGACAATTACATCAGACTTCTATTGTCAACAGTTAGAGCACTTGAATGTTTTACTGAAAGAAAAGAGGTTTGCTTTGATCAATCGTAAAGGTGTTGTGTTACACCAGGATGATGCATGGCCCCATACAGCAAGGATCACATCTGCAAAGACTGAAGAGCTAGACTGGGAAAGACTTCCACATTCTCCTTATTCTTCAGTCCTTGACCTTTCTAATTATCATCTATTCCGAAGTTTGCAGAACTGTCTTGGTGGAAAAGAGCTTGGGACGCATGAAGATGTCAGAACTACCCTCTCTACATTCTTTTCCTCCAAACCTCAAGAATTTTATAGAAGTGACATTCAGAAGCTTGTGACCCGTTGGCAGAATTAATAATAATGGAACATACATTATTTATTAAATAACATTAAAAGCGTTTGAAATCCCTTCTCTCTTTCTGAATCTAAAATCGGACATTACTTAACCTGATAATTTTTCCTTTGATTCAGATTTGGGACATAAGCGCCAATTTATCATGTTACGCATTATAATTTTTCTCGGATGATTCTTTAATTTATTATCTTTCCTACACTATGTATTAAAATTTCAAATTGCTGTAAATTTGAATATGAATTTAAAAGGTAACTGAATGTCGATAATGTATTAAATTTATGATATTTGTCAATAAGATTGATACACAATGTTCTTGCTTAACAAATATATTTTAATATACAAGTAACAATACAATTTATAATAAAGTTATTACAAATACTTATTCATATACAGCAAAATTTAGAAACTCAAACAGTGCTAAATCTATCTGGCCTAGAACTGAATATTTTATAGACGGTCAATGTCCACGACTTGCGAATTAATATTATGTTGATACACAGATACATTTCACTTGACGAGAATGCTAGCTAGCTCTATTCTTGGCTGGCCTTACACAGCTTACAACCTGACCTTTTAAAAACGAAGATATCTAATGTCCTCGTAGAAATACTAGTGTCCGAAGTTTATTCCCTGCAGTTAAACGGTTCGTAATGTTCGAAAGCTATAATTGTTCCTAGCCAAATATCTGTAGCTTTTCAATTAATAAGCGTTTATCATATTATTGCTTCTGAGTTTTATAGTATACTCAGCATAGCGACCAAACAGTATTATTGTATCTCCGTGTGTTGTGTTGACAAACTTTTATACTTATTAGGCAAGACTCACGAAATTTCACTTGGCAACAACATTCGAAAATACGCTAGTGCATTCGTAAAACATATTCTTGGTTCTTACCTTGAGAATCTTCTACAAATGAAGACAATAGTCGGGACAAGCGTAATACACATTTAATAATGTTTGTTTGTTTTTGGAATTTCGCACTCGAGGGCTATCTGTGCTAGCCGTTCCTAATTCAGCAGTGTAAGACTAGAGGGAAGGCAGCTAGTCATCACCACTCACCGCCAACTCTTGGGCTACTCTTTTACCAACGAATAGTGGGATTGATCGTCACATTATAACGCCCCCACGGCTGGGAGGGCGAGCATGTTTGGCGCGACTGGGATGCGCATTTAATAATACAAGTTACATACATTTCTAAATATATATATAATATTAAGTCTGTTATAAAATTAATTCCAGTTACTTCTTTGATTAGTTTGACAAAGATGAGATAAGTTTTAATGTAAATGTAGGACAAGCTGTGTGAAATCGTTCTTTTAGCTTAACTTCGAGTATTTTGGATTATTAAAAGTATTAAAAATATTGCTTTATTAAATTTGTTCATTAACAGTCGGGTATTGTATTGTAACAGTGAATTTGGTTATGTAGCTCCACATTAAACGGCACGGTTAATCATGAGTTACACGTAACCATGTATAGATGGTTAGAGAATCAATCTTACTATTATATTATTTGGCGAACAGGAAGTTTTAATAGTTATACGTAACGCCTTTAATTTATAGGCCTAGATATCAGAAAACTTCATACATAGTTGTATAGTTATAATTTATTGCTTATATTTGTTCTTACACCTCATCTGTTGAATAAGGTGTCAGTGAAGGAATTCACTATTGTTTTTAGTTGTTGGTCATAGATCCAACAACATTGAGGTATTTCATGGACCACGTAGAAAGAAGTAATGTTGATGTTTTTAAAACTCATCAGTTGCCGTTAAGAACAAAGTTTGTACTTAACTTTATGAATAATTAAATTGTTGTTACTCCTTTGAGCTCGAGTGAACTGTATTTCGTATTTTATTTACTCAAACAGCTGTAGGACCCAACGTAATATCTGAAAGTAGCTGTGAAACCTATGTCTAATAAAGTATTAAATTTATATTTTAAATATCGTTCGTTTACTTATATCTTCTAGAACTACAATCTCATATCTTTTTATTTCTTTCCTTTCCACGACGTTTCATAGTGGCACTAGAATTAATATGAGATGCTCCCTGTTTCGAGAATATCACCTGAATATACATCATACCCGTGATGACGAGAAACCCACTTAAAGTAAAAATGTGTCTTAAGACGGCTGGTATTAAGTTTATTGAAATAAAACGTTGTCTCTACTTTATTTTAAGAAAAGTTTTAATACCTATACCATCCATCTTGACATACACAGTTCAAACAAAATAATCCCTTTAACCTACGATAATTCTATAATCAATTTATCTTCAGTCTCTCGCGAAGTAAATTCTACTTTTCGGAAGGACATGCCTTTTATTAGTATTATTATATTAAAACATTCACAACTAAACTGTACTGTTTAAAATGTGTTTTATGTATCAAAAGAAATTGGAACAAACCTGATGTTGTATTTTCTGTTGCTCCTGCTGTTGATCATAAAAATACTCTTGTCGTTCGTAATCAGACAAGATCTGAGGTTCGCAGCGATACGGGCGATATTCAGAAGTCATCTTAGTTGTTGGCAAAGTGCTCAGAGTTACTGGGGAGGAAGCCCGAAAAAAACCTGCAGGTTTTGGCTCAAACATAGAATAAGTGGTTTTGATTAATGGATGGCTTATCCCTGCAGTGCTAGATGTGGCGAGATTCGTAGCAGGTGACGAAACAGCCCCGGGCAACCTATGAATAAAAGAAGGCACTACATATATATATAAACAAATAAATAAAATTATTCTAAACACTTGAGATCAAATACACTCGCAAGGTATATAGCGAATAATTGCTACCCATTCAATATGCATATATGCTAAAACAATTGAATTAATATGCGTATTTAAACGGTATTTTGCTTAAAATACACTTACGGACGCTTTTAAAATAGTTTTATAAGTATACCCGTTGAGCTGAATCTAATCATGTTTATTTATTTGAAGAAAAATTTGTATATGACTTTCTAGTCTTTCTTTCGAAGTGCCTCCCCAGAGCTTTATATGATTTGTATTCATACAACTGAACATACTTAAGCAGTCATTTACACTTAAAGTGCATTGAGAAAAAGCTCATTTTTCAGGAACGACCAATTTAGATGGCATTTGATCTTTTCCCGAAACTTGCTAGTGTGTATAACGGAGATAATCTAGTTGAGTTCTCAGTTGGATTTTAAAATGTGTGAGTATTTATTGCAGGAGTATTACTTTTTCATAACACAAGATGTCAAGCCGTGTTATTTAGTTTCTTCTTGTATATCTTACAATTATATTCCAAGTTCATTTATTTTTAAGTAAGAAGTGAAACAAACGAACTAAGTACGCAAAACCTAATTGGAAATAATTTAAAGGTTTGGATTTTTAAAATATAATTTTTCTATTTATTTCTATTACGAAAAACAGTATTTCACACAATAGACGATAGTTACCTGATGGTCATATGAAAATATTCGAAACAGTGAAATAAAGTTATACAAAAATTGAAAATAAGCAATTCACTGAAAGACTATATCTAGACTTTTATTTAAAGTATATATTTCATCTCCTCACAACAAGGTAAGAATCTAACCAAAAGCTATGTTTATGAAGCAAATTATAACTTAATTCTTAGAACCGGAACACGAAATTCTCAATTGCAACTGCCATAAAATATGCTTAAAAATGGGTCAAGTAGCCATAAGTTCTTTTATGTGCGGGCTCTTTATTCGCCAAATACTGTTCTGATAGCTTAAGTGGCTTATGAATCACCTATATAAACAGAAGACACCTTCGCTTAAGTAGAGTTCTCGTGCACTCGACAATCTTAAAATAACACATCTCCTACAGACATGATTGATGTACACCAGCAATGAAAATGAGACAAACTAAAGATACGTAATGTATGGCCATTGAAAATTTTATTAAGGAATAAACCCATAGCCATAGTTTTAACTGCTGTTTTTTTTTTAAATATTATAGTCAATTTTGTTTTCAATTTTACTTTATTTTGTCTCATTTTCTTTTCGGGCCTGGCATGGCCTAGCGCGTTAAGGCGTGCGCTTCGTAATCTGAGGGTCGCGGGTTCGCGCCCAAGTCGCGCCAAACATGCTCGCCCTCCCAGCCGTGGGGGCGTTATAATGTGACGGTCAATCCCACTATTTGTTGGTAAAAGAGTAGCCCAAGAATTGGCGGTGGGTGGTAATGACTAGCTGCCTTCCGTCTAGTCTTATACTGCTAAATTAGGGACGGCTAGCACAGATAGCCCTCGAGTAGCTTTGTGCGAAATTCCAAAACAAACAATCATTTTCTTGTGTATACTGTTCAAGAAAACGTTTTGTAATACAGTCCAACTCGTAGAGACGTCCATGAAAAATAATTGTTTCACTGACTATCCATACCATCAGTTGTAACTCTTTTTTGCAACAAATCTTCATATTTTATCAACTATTTATTATATTCTTATTCATTACAGACTAGATAAATTTGACCGACCTCGTAACCATCATAGAAATGTTAAATAAATCAAAAGTACCATTTAGTCTTTCTAGAATTACTACAAATTGTAGCATAAAACATTTCTTTAAATTGAATAGTTTAAAACTTTTTAGCCTTATACAACCGTTTATAGTTAGATTTTATTGTTTTATTGCCTTTTGGACTGTGATGTTTAAAATTCCCTCCATGAGAGATGTTAAAATATTCAGTAACATGAAGCACAAGCGTTATGTACCTTGGTTATTATAGCATTTGCTCGTAGAAAAATTTTATCATTATATTCATTTATATTATCTTATTTAACCTTATCTGGCCTAAAACTTCCTACGTTTTACATTTTTAGCTACTTTTATAATAAGTAAAGATCAGATCAGAAAAAGAAGAAATATATCACTCACCTTTGTCGTCGTTTTTCTTTTTATTATGCCGTCGACTGTCCTTCCTTGTTAGCCCTACTATTTTACATCAATACTACAAAGTAATTCTTCAAAGTAAATATTTAGCTTATATTCTGTAATTAACTTCAAATTTGCTTGTACTCTATTCAAGTGGCCTCAAAAAAATAAGAGCGCTAGGGCTTCAAACTGTTTTTGGTGAAATTAAGATGACACTAAATAAGATTGCTTTTTACCGTACTATACTAAAAATAAATCTATTTTCCCGAAACAGATTTTTTCCATAACAAAATGAAGACATTTCTCTAACTATACGTAGAAGTAATGACAATAAATTTCTAAAGATATTAACAGCGTTATTTGTAGTTAAAAATGTTTGAAAGAAAATATTACAAGTTATTAAAAAAATAAGTAAAAACCTAACATTCACATGTTTGAACCAGAATTAAATCTAAGGATATATAATATTAAACATTTCTAATTCCTGGTATATCATTTAAGGTGATGTTTTGAGCTTATATATTTTTCGTAAATATGGTTCATTCTTCCAAACAGTTAAGACGTATCTAATTTCTGCAAAGGTATGGAGTGTGTCTGTTTTAACGAAGGGCAGCTATTTTTTAAACATTCCTCCAGATGACGATAAAAGTATATTCTAATTTACCCTAAACGAAAGTCTTTAAATTTATAGATCAAAATTTGAGCGAGTGAAGTAGAGCTTCATGAAACACACAAAAAGGAGTTATTATTTAGGTATTAATAAACCAAATGAACGAAACATGGCTCCCATAATTTTACGAACTTAATGACTACATGTAATTGCACCTGCAAACAAATTTGGACGTACAACGAAAAACGGTAAGTTTGAAATTTATGAAACTCACTTTACAAGCTGTAATATACGTATCGATATTAGAAATACTTTTAATAAATTTGATTCCTATAATTCCTAATTAAAAAAACAGTTAACTCATAAGCAGTCAAGATCTTTAGGATTTTTATTTCATTAAAAGATACTCGCTTGCTTTCAAAATTTTCATAGTAGAGTCTCATCAGTTCAATGTCCTCCATATTTGATATTTGTTGTAAAGATATACGATATTTTTCATGCACCTGTCAAAGTTAACAATCCTGTTTGAGTTTCGTTTCTACTAATTCAGATCAAAAGACTTGTACATACAACTGTACCATGCTTATTTTATTTTGATCCAATCTGGTGGAGTTATGAAAATCACAAAGGCTGTACAAAAACACTCTAACTAACTTCCCTACCCCGGTAATATAAGTTCTTAATGCTAAAGATCGGGTGCTAGTACCGTGTGAGTCACAGCACAAATACCCCATAAATATATTCTAGTTTTAATATTACTGAAAATTATATTCTAATTTAACCTGATAACTAATTAGCATAATATTTCATGGATCCATAAAGCTTATTTTAAGTTAATTCCATGATTATTACTCATTCTGTCATCTACGATCTGCACTAAAAACTAGCCATCTTCCGATACACATTTCACAATAAACAGGTAGTGATGAACGAATAAGCAAAGCAGTTACGTTTTAAAAAAAGACTGATATACTCCAAAACGTCAATTGATCTAATGTACCAATATATCTATTGTAACGGGAAGGAAATATTTCAACTAACTTTTCTATTTAGCATTAAGCATGATAAAAGTTAATGTCAGATTTTAACAGAAAAGTCCTGTAATAATAGTAGTAGTACTAGTCTTACCTATCCAAAATATAAAAGTAGACTTTTTGATATCACAAACACGAAGTTTTCAGGAACTTTTACTTTAATTTCTTGACAAATAAAGAGAGCCGCTATTTACGCACAAGTTAAATAAAGAACACTAGTATTCCTCGCTGTGGCTCTCCCAACTCCCGTGACAACACAAATAGACACTCGATGTGAGTAACTAACGCTATGCGAATGGTTCATGAATGCATAGTTTTAAAAAATGATCCAGTTAAATTTAACTGATAACATGACACTTTCAGCTAAAGGAAAAATTGACTTACCTATGGACAACAAGTGTCAAATTTTTACCAGAACTGACAATGACGTCATGAGCTTCTTGGTGAGTTAGCCTATTGGCTTCTTGATCGTTAATTCTCATTACTACGTCACCTCGCTGGAGCGCACCTTCTGATGGACTTCCAAGGAAAACCTGAAAGTCAAGAAATATTCTACAATCATTGAGAAATACACAAATCAATGTACGAGAACCATAAACGTCCAGTTTTAGGAAGAATTAAAAATACAACATAATTCTGAAGCATAACAGTCTTGAGTCAAAAGTAATGTTAACGTAAACTAGATAGCCTCCTTGTAATAACTGACACGTAAGTAACACAACAATCAGCATTTTATATTCCTTAGACTTTACAAGTAAAAATAGTAATAACAGGAACATAACTGACACGAAGTTAACACAGTAATCACCACTTTATATTTCTTATATTTTATAAGTAAAAACCAATAACGTTTCGACATTAGATGTATTTTTGTTCAGATCATGTTATCGTTAGGCTGAAAATAGTAAATTATGTTCAATGATAGAAGTTATTGACAAATGCATCAAGCACCTACGCACCTATAAAAATTAAATAAAATCATGGCGTTTCGTTTCATTTTATTCTTATAAAATGCGAAGCCTCCTATAACTCATACATTTTAGGAATGGTGAAATATGAGAGAACAAAATATGGCTGTTTAGTTTTCAACGCAAAATTGCATATCCCAAGCTCTCTCTGTCCGCCGCGGGAAACCAAATCCTGGATTTGAACGTTCTAAGTCTGTAAATTCACCGCTGACCCATCGAGAGATACAAGCATTTAAAGTGAACTATTTTTTTCATTTTTTCTTGTTATTCATCTTTTGTTTTTGGAAAGTTTTATTTACTATATTAAAATAAATCATTTTTTTATGCAGAATATTTTCAACATTATTTTAATTAGTGTTTTTCTTTATAAATGTTATTTGGACTATACGCATGTCTCCCACCGGAACAGCGGTATGTCTGTGAACTCCCAACTATAGGATTCGATACCTGTGGTAGGCAGCCAATAGACAATCCAGACAAAATATGAAAGCTACTGAAGTAGGGATTTTGTTCTCGATATAGCTGAGTCCACTGTGTGACCATTAGCCGGAAGTGTTTGTTTGTTTTCGAATATCGCGCAAAGCTACACAAGGACTATCTGCGCTAGTCGTCCCTAATTTAGCAGTGTAAGACAAGCT
The DNA here is from genome assembly GCF_004210375.1 of Tachypleus tridentatus. NCBI lineage: Eukaryota > Metazoa > Arthropoda > Merostomata > Xiphosura > Limulidae > Tachypleus > Tachypleus tridentatus. The sequence goes on from NC_134830.1 coordinate 130,019,702, forward strand.
AATCATCACCACCCACCGCCAACTCTTGGGCTACTCTTTTATCAACGAATAGTGGGATTGACCGTCACATTATAACGCCTCCACGGCTGAAAGGGCGAGCATGTTTGATGCGACGAGGATTCGAACCCGCGACCGTCAGATTACGAGTCGAGTGCCTTAACCACCTGGCTATGCCGGCCATTATAAGTGTAAGCGAACAGAAGAAAAGGCTGATTAAAGTCTCATCTTCTTGTAATGTGCAGGAATTAGAAGTGTTTATGACCTTTGTCAACTGGATTTGTGTTTTTGTTACTTGAATCTGATGATTTAAAGTAAAATAGCACGTGTTTCGTCTCTAAATTAATATTTTACTGTTTTTAGTTTATTTGAGAACTCTAATCCTCAAACACTTTAGAAATGAAATAATAAACTATTTACGAGTCGAACGCTTTAACCCACCTGGCCATGCCGGGTCTCTCCTGAAAATAAAGAAGACTGTTGAGGTCAGGAAGTTCAAACGGAAAAATAAATTGAGTGATAGTACTTGTGTTTAGCATTCGTGAAATGTACGTATTTCACTGTTACTAATATCAACTTTGAGGTTAATTGCAGAAGCGTAGATTATGCAGTCGTGAAATTTCACTTTCAGGAGTTCTGTTAACAGGTGACTTTATTTAATGTATATATAGTACTTTGATGATAAAATAATATTAATATACTTTCCATTGGAAACTAGTGTTAGGTCTGTTGTATTTTTAACATTTTATCCTATATCTAGTCCCTTAGGGATTTTCAAAAATTAGAAGAGCGAATAATAATAGTGTTTCAATCACACTATGCTCACGATATTTATTGGGGAAAACACGTTAAGCTCAATTCAGAACTCATCTCGCCTGTTGGAATAATTAATAGGCCTAACAGTGATGTCTATAGACAAGTAAATTAATTATAATCGTGGTTCACCTGTTTGAAAAAGACGTTCACACCGTAACAACTGTTGTAACAAAGTGCTTATATTAATATTGTTACAACTGACAACTGTTGTAAAAATTGCTTATATTAATATTGTTACAACTGACAACTGTTGTAGAAAATTGCTTGTATTAATAGTGTTCCAAACATTACAGTTTCTGAGCGCCCCTAATTATCTTTCTGGCCTCTTCGAGGTCTGAAAAATTTTAAATGAACACTGCTGCCAAGGATTGAATTGGAATACGTATTTATTGTGTCCCAGCTGGAATGATGAGCTCTGGATAAAGCGAAACGCGTCATCAACGCTAGATACGGCAAATAAAATATGGTTAAAATATTATTATTATTTGATAACCCATAAAGATTAGATATACAATGAAGTTTTAAAATATAATATTTAATGTCAAATCAATTAATTATATTGGTGTTTTGCCAGTTTGATTTAAAAAAAAAAACGTTCACGCCACAGTAATATTGTTTTCATTACAACTAACATGCTATGCATTAAAGAAGTCTTGTAAATATTTAGACTTTCCAACGCCAACTTCTGTTATAAATAACTCCAGCTAATAGAAACAGAATATATTTGTTTATACAAAAAACAAAACAGGATGGCGTTTGATCAAGGGTTTTGTTTATACTTGTCAAACATAAAGAGAGGTCGGATCAGTTAGCTAAAACCTCCACATTCAATGTGACAACAGAAGAAGAAACAGAAAAACGTGTTAGCGTAATGTTAACAACTTACTTATCATACGCAGATATGTTAGCTTATAATGAATGCTCTACACTACTGGTTTACCGGGCGTGGCCTACTTGTTAGCGTGCTTAGTATTGTGTATGCGAGGGAACGTTGTTGGCAGTCTAATGTTGCAAAAACTTATCTCATACTCTGGAACCGTGCATGCGTTATAAAAGTGACAGTCAAATACCACTATTTGATAAGACAGACGTAGCCCAAGAGCTAGCGGTGGATGTTTTTAAATAGCTACATTTTTTTCAGATTAAATCTTGGACGGTGACCCACATACAAATAGACCCATCTTTGAGCAAGAATTCTGAAATAAGCATTACATAACTGCGCATGTTAATATAATTACGATAGAATAGACAACTTGTGTCTACAATCACCTCATCTAAAGAGATTATGATAATAAAGGTAAAAATAAACTGTTTGTTTGAATATCGCGCAAAGCTACATGTGGGCAATCTATGTTAACTGTCCCTCATTTAGCAGTGTAAGATTAGAGGGAAGATAGCTAACGTCAGGACCCACCGTCAGCTTTTAGGCTACTCTTTTACCAATGAATAGTGGAATTTACAGTAACATTATAATGCTCCCACGGCTGAAGGGACGAGCATGTTTGGTGTGATGGGGATTCGAACCCACGACCCTCGAGCGCCCTCACTACCTGGCCATGCTGGACCAGAAATAAACAGAAAAAAATAATCAAACCTTAGATCGAGGTCTGGTGTTAAATTTAAAATTAAAACTGCGATGTTAACTTCGTTCCTCACTTTTTTATTTTATAATAATTTTATTCCAGTTTATAAATAAATAATTTTGAAGTTCGAACTCAGAACAAAACGGTTTGAGTATAATGTGGAAATATTCAAAGCTGAGTCACCGTCTAAAACATTGGGTTGCTCTATTATTTCTGGCACTTTACCATACTTTTTAAGATATATTTACACAACTTTATCTGTCCGAAGGAAGTAGTTCTCACATGGTAAAATCGTGGTAAACATAGCTAAGCTAGGCCTTTTTCTATATATTTTTTACTCTAGATAGATAACGAACTTCTAGACATAGGTTTGCCCTCAATTATTAATTATATGAAATAATGAAGTTTTAATAGTCAACTTATAGAGCTGCAAGCTAACTTAATGAGAACTAAAAATATTTAAAACAGTTAAAAGCAAAATTTAAAAAAAGTTTAAATCTAGAAAAAAAAGGTTCAACAGATAAAATAATAGCCACAGCCAGTAATGTTTCTGTGGTTATAAATAAATTTGTAAAAAGTCTCAAAACGTTTTGATCTGAGACTTGTAAAACATACTGCAACGTTAGAAATTTTTTTAAAAAAAAGCTGAACGGTTCGAACGTGTGATTCTGAGTTGGTTTTAAGAGTTTCTACGAATAAATGAAACACCAATTTGAATACCTTAATAAACTAAGTAGAGGTTTGGCATCTGTGAAAAATCCATCAGAACGTTGTGTTTGAGATATTATTAAATTATCATTAAATCTCTCTTCTTCCTGGCAATAATCTTTTACTTGAAGTGATTGTCTCCTGGCCAATAACTAAACATCCGCCTTGTGTAAAAAGAGACATTCTTTTAATCCCACTATTCATTGGTAAAAGAGTAGCCCAAGAGTTGGCGGTGGGTGGTGATGACTAGCTGCCTTCCTTCTAGTCTTACAGTGCAAAATTAGGGACAGCTAGCACAGATAGCCCTCGAGTAGGTTTGTGCGAAATTCAACAACAACAAAAAACAGTTTCCAGCAAATGTGGATTCTTAATTTATATTTATGGCAACGTTATTAAGACTAACTGTTGTCCTCCATCATTTGAGATATTGGCCAAAGAGAGACAGCCAATCTTTACTACCCTAGTATCCATGCCCAAGAATTAACCAGCCAGTGTGAGTGATTCAGGTGATTCTTTACAGTCTTTTGTAAGTTTATTTACATGTTGTCTTCTAATCTCCATCGAAAACATTTGCAGTATTCACATAAACAACATGCGTTTTCCGTCCAGATATTGATGTATATCTGATTCATGTATTCGATTTAGGTATTTATGATCTCAACTGAACAATGTTCACTCGTTTACTGCATATACGTACCTGCTTCTTGGTAATATAGATTTAGTTTAATGTTTGAGAAGTAAGCTAGAGTCTTAGTAGAGTCTATATTAATTTTCATACACACAGAATTATGACTGTTGTTAGAGGGCTCAGTACTGAAGCTGGGAATCGGTGTTTTAGATCGAGGGGCTGATACGTCATTCTTGAAACAAATAAAACAAATCAACCTAATTCGCTGCGTTAGTTCATTGAGCTGTCGGCAACTCTTCGAGTTGCGCCCTCTGCAAGCTCACACTCACACTACCCACAGTACGTCTCTGTTTAATTCATAACTTCTGAACATCTGACATATGCCCAGTGACACCACTGTCAACTTATAACAGGTTAGGCTCCACTTAGAGTCACACATGGATTTTACAGCTGAGGTATGGGGGAAGAAGACTGAAACTTTACTGTATTAAAATGTGAATTATTCTCATGACTCTGGAGTTTAAAACCAGTAAACAAAACAAGAGACGTATTTCTCAATTTTACATTTCGCACTAACACAACGTCCAGCTTAACTGATTTTAAACAGAATACTACAGTCGAAGAGAATGTATAGAAAATTGAACTTGACTAATTCAACAAAAAGGTGTCAGAAAGTTTTCACTTTCGTAATGTAAATATTAACGGTTGATGCTGTCAGTCATATGTCACTTCAAAAATAAAACTAAAAAAACACTTAAAGTTCAATTCAATCCTACAAAATATACATATTTTTTTTTACTTTCACAGCAATCAACCTAAGATATATATAAAAAAATACTCTTTGCCCTCAAAAGTGGAGGTCCACGTCCCAAGATAATCATTTTATTATTGAGTTTTGAGTGTGTTTTATAACCATAGCGGTTCACCTTCAATGTGAACTTTACCTATGACCTGCATCCAGTGGATGACATTCAGATTTTGTACGAAAATATAAATGTTTTCAGTTATGTGCTTGACCTTCACTGTGATCTTACCTTTTGACCTTCATTCGACAAAATTTAATCACTTAGTTGGAGACAACTTTTTTTTCACCCAATTTCATGAAAATCACAAGAAAAAAATCTTTTTACAGACACACGGAGAACTGAAACCAGCATCCCAGGCAGTGGACAGAGGTTTCTTTGGTTTGAATTTCGTACAAAGTTACACGAGGGATATCAGCGCTAACTGTCCCTAATTTAGTAGTGTAAGACAAGAGGGAAAAGAGCTAGTCGTCACCACCCACCGCCAACTCGTGGGCTACTCTTTTACCAACGACGAACAGTGGGATTCACTGTATCTTATAACGTCCCCACGGCTGAAAGAACGAGCATGAGGAGTCGAGTGCCTTAACTACCTGTCTATGCCGGGCCTTGGGTAGAGATAACAAGGTATTTAGTCGAGTTTGTACTATTTTATAAAAAGACAAGATAGAATCATCGTTTCTCTAAGGTTTTGTCACATTGAAATTCGATCACTAGTGTAGAATAAAGATTATCTAAACTCAACTATATTTAAACACATCTGAAATACTAGTTGTGAATAGTCATGTCAGTAATAATTTCGATAGAGGATGAAATTGCACAAAAAGTATGAATTGAAATAATCTGTGTGTAACTTCGTCCCAATAAAGGGCTTGGTGTTGGCTAGTGGTTAATCTTTCGTTCTGTGAATCTGAGAAATTTATTGTTCGCATCTCGCTGCCGAAATAAAAATGGAGCGCCTCACAGTTTGGAGTTACGAATACAGGTAGGCCCGGCATGGCTAGGTGTCGACCCGTAATCCGAGGGTCGCGGGTACGAATTACCATCACATTCAACATGCTCGTTCTTTCAGTTGTGGGGACATTATATGTGAGGTCAATTTCACTATTCGTTGGTAAAAGAGTAGCCCAAGAGTTGGCGGAGGGTGGTGATGACTAGCTGTCTTCCCTCTAGTCTTACACTACTAAGTTAGGGACGACTAGTGCTGATAGTCCTCGTGTAACTTTACGCGAAATTCAAAAAACAAACAAATGAATACAGATCTAATTCCACTATTTGTTGTTAATACAAGAGCAGTCAAAGAGTTGTTGGTGGTTGTTATTGGCTAGCTGTCTTCCTTCCAGTCTTTTATTTTTATTTTTATTTCACAAAATAAAATATTTCAACAAAATACATTCAAAATTTCAAGTAATGTTAGAACAGATCCCAAACTCACTGCGCACGAATGAAAATCAAAATATATAACGAATTTACTGTTATACATTTATTTTAATATATACGTTTGTTTCAGCTTGATGTATGTGACGTATATTGTTGGATGCGTATTACCCAAATCCCCTTGTAGAATATTCTAGAAAGTGAGAATTAACAATATATGTTTTACGAAGACACTAACGTATCTTCCAACATTATTAAACTTTTGAGAATCTCGCTTAATGAGTATATAAAAGCAAGACTTCACAAGACGCCGAGAGACTGTAACTATGATTAACGCTTATTGGTCGGAAAACTACAGAGTTTGGCCAGGAACGTTCAAAGATTTCGAACATTATGAACCGTTTTAACTTTGGTGAATTAACTTCGGACGTTATTATTTCTACGAGGCATTAAATATCTTCGTCGCTAAAATGTCAGCCAAGGAAAGACAGTTAGTTAGCTTAAGCGAGATGTAACAAGATCAACTCAGAATTAATTTGTCGTCGTGAGCCTGGACCATCGATAAAATATTCAGTACTAGACCAGATAGGAGACTCAGTATAGTTTGTAAGTTTGTAAAACACTTGTATACAAACCAATAATTGCAATAACCGTTAATATCAATTGTATTGTTGTTTGTATATTAAAATATATTTTTGTTAAGAAAGAAAATTCTGTGTACCAATCGTCTTGGTAAATATCATGTAGTTGATATATATTAACATTTAATTAACTCCTAAATTAAAATTGAAATGTTCGACTATTTGAAATCGTGATACGTAACGTACGTACAACAAATCGAAGAGCTCCCCGCTAGTACAGCGGTAAGTCTCCAGCTTTACAACGCTAAAATCAGCGCTTCGATTCCCCTCGGTGGGCTCAGCAGATAGCCCGATGTGGCTTTGCTATAAGAAAACACACACAACAAATCGGAGACTCGTCCGAGATAAATTTTAATATGTAACAAATGTTATTAACCAAATGTTTAGTTGAGCATTTGATCTAACCGACTATATATAATATGCATACTTATAAGTAACTCTGACTGATAGAAATAATAGTTACTTATTATGATCAAAGTATAATCCTTATTTTATGTAAGTGTGATAGCAAAATCTTTGAATGATTATACTTCGATCTGTTTTGACAAAAGCATTAAGCGGAAATCTGGAACAAAATTACTGATTTGAGGTAAAAGATGAAAAGGCACAAGAAAGTGAGGAATGTTATTTGTCAATAATGAACACAATATTTGTACGTTATTACTTCCGGCTATATGAGAATTGTTTATATCTATGCTACAAATAACTGTTGGTAAAGAATATCTATTGAATGTATTTCCGTCTTATTAATCTTGTAATGCAGACATACATATATATATTATATACATATACTAAACGTCTTGCTCGAAAATTAAAATAACATGTCATGACAGAACTGAGTAAATCTAAAGTACTTAACTTGTTAAGTGTTAAATAATGTAACATGATTGGATGAGCCTCAAATAATACAACTTCTAAAATAATATAGCATGATACAACCTAATAAGTTTAAAATAGTGTAACATGATATAACTGGATAAGTCTTAAATAATATAAAATGACGCAACTGGGTAACGGTAAGATAATGTGACGTAACAATACTAGTCTAAAATAATCTAAAATGACGTAACTGCATGTTTCTTTGTTAAGATTACACACGTTAGAGATTATTTAAAAGAAAAAAAAAGTATTTAATTTTAGGTTGTCCCCTCCCCAAGAGCCGTCCTTCACCTTGTTTTTTTTTTCTTCTTTGCTTATTGCTGGATGTTTTGATACTTGTAAGGTGATATGGATATTTTGAAAAAAACGTAGATATATTTTATGTCAAATTAAGTTTATCCACTTCCTAAATGAGGTTTAAAACAATTACATGTTTATTTTTACTAGAGAAAAGTCCAGAAGTAAGGTGCACATATACTTATATAAAAATCAAAGTAATAAATCAAATAACTATAGAAACAGGAAGGCAAATACTGTCATAAATCAAATAACAACAGGAGCAGAAAGGAAGCTACTGTCATAAATGAAATAGCAATAGAAACAGGGAGGAAGCTACTGTCATAAATCAAATAACAATAGGAACAGGGAAGAAGATACTGCTACGTATGAACTTTATAAGGAGAACTCTTGTACAACTCTTTGCTTGTTTTGAGTAAAGCTAAGAAAGGATTATCTGACTTGACGAACTGGTAGGATGTCATTTGTGAAAAGCATCCACCGCCAATTATTTGACAACTATAATGGACTGATGTGATTAGAGTGTCACTCTTATAACGTACCCGGGTCCCCAAAATGACAATGAGCGATTTTGCTATAACGACACTCGAAACATGGACACTCGGATTCATAAGCCGTCACGCTTACCACTAGAGCACTCCTGATCCAAGATAAAAGCAATCATATAGACCAAAGTCAATCCCTTCTGAAACAAGTGACCCGACATCTCACATTATACATTTATTTTGTAATGCAAGAGGCTTTGTAAGAATGTATTAGTTAGTAGAGTACGTTTTTTATGGTCTGTTGAACTTGTGTTTTGTTTTCCTTTAAATAAAATGAGTATGTGAAACAGAATAAACACTACCTACTATATGTTACGAAATGACCAATACGAGATGAATATAAAATATGATGTCCCAAAGTGTAATTTTAGTCTCATATAAAATTAACACCAAAATGTTAACAGGTATGAACAGAATGATCTACTTCACTATAATACAAAATTTACTCAACCATACTTATACAAATATGTGGGTGTATGGAAGGGTGGGCTTTTTTTTGTACCCAAGAGAACCCAAGACATAACATATAAATTGTATTTTTACTTCATTTAATCTAATGTAAGGAGTTAGTACTATCTTAGATCCCACGCTACTTCAGCTATATATATAAAAAATTAGTTTGTGCCAGGATTTCCCATAGAAAATTTGCTACTTGTCCAAACTGCTTCTAATACGTCTGTGAAGTATTTGTATAACTAAAACTAGGCATTTATTCAGCCAGAATAATACTATAGAATCTGTAGTTTGTGGATTCATAGCGATTACGTACTTCAATCTTCATATATATATATATATATATATATACTAGACGGTACATTTCATTGTAACAGTACACTTTTAAAATAGCAAAAACTGATATCCAAAACTGTAGTTGTGCACTTTTGTTTTTAGAGTTTTCAAGTAAAGCTACGGAGTGGTTATCTACATATACCCAGCTTTAATTCTGAACTGTTAGGCTTGAGACATAGCAGCCTGGCAAGAGAACCTACCGCTAATTCTTATCTCAATGAATAGTGATACTTTTTACAACATATCCAAGAAGTTTCCTTCCCCGCACGGTTCTTTAGCGGTTTTGGGTTGATGACGCTAAATATCGCGGTTCAATACCTGTAAAAGTAATTAATGCGCGTCCCCAAATGAGTAACACATTTGAGGCAACGAGTGACGGATCATTAACTTTCAGATTTGCAATCTGAGCAGGCTCGGCTTGTGTATTTATTAACTGACTATTAACAAGTTAATTTTGAATTCTATGACTTACTGTAACGTAAATCATCGTAAAGCATTTTTTATCGCACTTAAAACCGAGCTCCTTAAAAAACATTGTGGCCTAGTTGTTAGCATGCCAGACTGCTGATCGAAGTTTCAAGTTTCGAACCATGATATGACGCCAAACAAGTTCCGGACTTTCATTTGTAGGGATATTTATAACAGTGAAAGTATCCTGTTATTCGGTTAAGAGTAGCTGCATATTTAAGTTACAGATGGCTTACCTCAACGTTAGAGGGTTCTGACCAGCCCGTTTAGTCTCCATACCGTAACAGATATCATTCCGGTTGGAAACAACAAATGTTTAAATATTGTATGCAAATATTTCAGTAGGATAATAAAATTTCTAATTTTAAATTAGATTATATTTAACAAAGAGAAAATGATATTATGTGTTTATTCAGGGACGACTGAGAACTTAAAATGTCATTGTAAAAGAAATTTTATAATGGCCCTCCAATGTGGTCGGGCGAGAGGTTCACCTATAATATTGATCGGAGTGGCGCACTTAATGTCGTATAGCTATTTGTAATGTGCTATTTATAATGTTCACTGATGAAACATATGAAACATGTACTAGTACTATTTATATTGTTCACTAATGAAACAATAATACACTAAGCAATATTTTTCATTTACAGTCCAACGTTCATTACTTTTACTATACGTCTCAGTAAAATATAAACGTGGATGAACTACATGAACTTAAACTAATAAACACGAAAAGTAACATGCCATTAACGGAAAATTAACTATTCTATTAAGCCTGATTTAAACAGTTTATTTTTTGATGGCCCACTGGCTTACTGAAAAGTTTCAAGATGGGAAGGTTCTTTATATAATAGTGACAACTGTACCTGAACAATCCAAGAAATGACAATTTTTATCATGAAAAATCCACGATTACATATGTAAACATTTACATATATCTATATATTATAATGGCCTGGCACAACCAAGTGGTTAAGGCACACGACTCGTAATCCGAGGATCGCGGGTTCGAATCCCCGTCGCACCAGACAGACTCGTCCTTTCAGCCGTGGGGGCGTTATAATGTGACGGTCAATCTCACTATTCGTTGGTGAAAGAGTAGCCCAAGAGTTGGCGGTGGGTGGTGATGACTAGCTGCCTTCCCTCTTGTCTTAAACTACTAAATCAGGGACAGCTAGCGAACCAAGTCCTCGTGCAGCTTTTCGCGAAATTCAAACCAATATATCATAATTGGATTTATTTCCTTTTCACAAATATTTGAAGACTCATTCATTATTAGTACTTTTATCTGTGCTCTTTATATTACTTTAAAGACATTGTTCTTACACGTGAACTAGAAACAAAAAATCATTAATAGTGATTTGTTTTGATTTTCATAGCATTAAGAAAATCTAAATACGTTTTTTCGCCGTACTCATTTGAAAACCCTCGGATTTAGATACGTATAATTGAGACATTAAAAGACAAGCAACAGGTACCTGTGATGATCTTCTAGGAAACGTTTGACTTAATGAAATTTTTTAAATCTTAGTTTAAAAATCTCGTATGAAGCCAAACGCTAAACGGTTCGTATTACACAAACGCAATTTGGCCATCTGTATGGAGCTGAGAACAGCTACTGTAAAGAAACGGAAGTCTAAGTGCTCCCAAAAATAATCCCGTGGAGTCTGGTTGTCGTTTCCCGTCTGTATGAGTAAAAAAAAACAACTTTCTAACCTGTTTAGCATCAAATCATAGAATGAAATAACATAAAAATAGTTTATTACTGTGTATGTTTTATGGTACATAATGCATTTAAATTTCGAAAATTATTAATAAACCACACTTACATGTTTCTAAAATTCACAATTTTCAAACTTTTTTTTTCTTTAAACTGTAATATTAAATGCTACAAGTTAGTTGTTACAAAGTAACAACTCATTGTTAGATTTCTATCTTAAACTAATTTGTCAGGCGGTTAGGACGCTCGATCGTAATCTAAGAGTCACGGGTTCGACTCCCGTCACACCAAACATGTTTTCTCTTTCAGTTGTGGGATTCTTATAATGATACGATCAATCCCACTATTCGTCGGTAAAAGAGTTACCCAAGAGTTGGCGATGGATGGTGATGACTAGCTGCCTTCCCTTTAGTCTTACACTGATAAATTAGGGACAGTTAGCGAACCAAGCCCTCGTGCAGCTTTTCGCGAAATTCAGAAAACAGGCAGGGACCTTTTATATCATAAAACTGTTATTAAAGCAATTTCTTATTTAATTAAGTGTGATTTAGTGGTTTGTGTACCAAGCTAAGGTCCAAGATACAAGACGTGTTACTGAACGCGCTTCACAGTCTCTGTTTTGGATGTGTTATAATAAGTGCCTTCAGTTTCTGCGTAGTGATTTTGGTTCATTTTCTTTTTTTTTATGGACCAGGAAGGGTCAGATGCTTTGTAGACCTCTTTCTCTCACATGCGACAGCCAAGTTGTTTATTCATTCCAAAGAGTCCGAGCAAAACCCATATGGCGACGAGTAATGCTGATTGGTTGTGCTTCTTCTGATTAGTAGTTCAAAACGAAGACAGCTATATTTGAACTGGAAACTTGAACGTGTTGTTTTTAACTAGTTGTTTCTAAGCTCCACATTTACGAAGCTTATAAAAACTGAATTTATGTATATCACTATATTATTACTATTGAGGCAAAATTGATAAGTTCTTTTGTGGATTTGTTTCTCATAAACTGAAAGGATTCTTGCATATCTATCATTTGGTGTTATCGTGTTTAGTGCTTATGTTCTAAAGGAGTTTTCACGCCCCCCAATGCCACAGCAGTATGTTTGCTGACTTATAGCGCTGTAAACCGGATTTCGATACCTGTGGTAGGCAGAGCACAGATATCCCATTGAGTAACTTTGTGCTAACTACAAAAACAAACAATTTACATTGGACTGGTCTTCACTGAAATTAGACATTCTAGTCTGAACTGCATCTTGTATATGCATGGAATAAAAAAAATGATAGATATGCAAGAATCATTTCAGTTTATGAGAAACAAATCCACCAAAGAACTTATTATTTTTGCCTCAATAGCAATAATACAGTGATATACATAAATTAAGTTTTTATCAGCTTCGTAAATGTGGAGCTTAGAAACAACTAGTGTACTTTCCGTTATGTTCCCCAAAGTTTGTTGGTAATTATTGTAAAACTGTTGAAATGTTTTCCGTCTTTTTGTTGGACTATTGTTTTCTTGGTGCTTAAATATAAAAAATATATATTTTCTAGTTTGAAGGAGAGGAACACTGTATTGTACTGAAATAACTAAATTACATTTCGTAGAGAAAAAGACATATATAATTTAATACAAAATATACTTTTCTGCTTGTTTGGCGCAGATAGCGCAGTTTCTTTGCGCCATAAAACGTTAAACAACAAAATATACACCTAAAATACAGCATTATGTTACAAAATCAAAACTTCATACGTGGAATTGCATATAGTTTTATGTGGAACATTTATCAAGGAAGTATATTCCTTTCACCCGAGTTATTTGTTGTTGTGGGTAATTCATCTATGATGTCACATGTCTTCTTCACTTAAGGAAAGACTGTCGTAAAGCAGAATATTTACGTAAAAGTAGACAACAGTCTATTCCGTTACACCTGAAAATTATATATTATTTAATTTTTCTGTCCTAATGTGAAATAGTAATGTACGCAATGCATGCCACACGAGAAAACTATCGTTGTAAATCTGTACATATAATCTAAGTTTTTTAGTCAGTAACAGACTTTTACAAGAAAATTTTAAAGACTTCAATCGGATTCTTTAAGAACTTTATAATTCAGTAAATATGTTGTCCTCTGTGTATACACCTAGTTTTACTATGTTTTATATTTAATAAGGATTGTTTCACTCTGTTTTATATTTTTATCTAGTGTATTTCATTACAAAGCTCATTCAAAAGCAAGAGAAGTTAGTTTAACTCTGTATAACCTCACGTTATTCTGTAGAACATACCCAGTATATTGAACGGGAGACTAGTGTGGTTGAAGTTCTTATAGGCCTACCTCATTTTATGTTTATCCATTTCATATTTTGTATTAAAGTTTATTTCTCATTGACAAGTAATTCAAAAGTTACTGTTCATCAATAAAAGCAAATGTTTTGAAAATTGTTATATATGATAATAGATTTTATTATATAATACCAGTTTACTCAAATGATGACTCTTTGAATTTATATACAGTTTGTGAACAAATTTAATGTCCCAACTGTTTGTTGTTACTGTGTCTTTTTTTCTGTGATAATTACGAGGGAAGAGTAGGTATTGAAGTATTAAAGCATTCAAACGTCAAATCCGCCAACCTTCTAACATAATCTTCTACAAAGAATATAAAACCAAAGATTTTAATCCTTTACTTATAGTTACGTAGGCTACAGACTAGGGTTGTGTCTTACAGAAGAAACAAGTATCAAGTGTAACTCATAAAACAAATGTTAAAAATAAAAGTATTACTTTATTAAACACATACCTAGATTTTTAATGACGAAAGTCTGAATAAAACATAACGATTTTGAGCAACAGTAAATAAAAAGTTAAATTTTAAATAAAATAATAAATAATGTGATGTTCACTCTAAACCTAGAACTTTGATTTTTAAGTTATTAACATAAAACTTGATAACGATTGAAACTGATTTGCCTCTTTTGGTTCACACCATAATAGTTGTTCTTAATTCGATCCAGTTGTAAGAGATACTTAGGTTTGATAACCAGAGTTGTTCTAAAACTAAAGTTATTCTTCCTTACTTCTTTATTGGTTATTTTGAAATTTTACCGGAAAAATTAATGTTTTTTTATGAAATTTTATAATGTATATGTGTGTACATAACGCCTCGACAACTACTGTGTCTATTGTATCATAACCGGCGTGATGTGTCCTAGTATTAAACGAAAAGCCTCGACGATACTAGGAAGAGGAAAATGTAGTGTTGTTTACATATTATAGCATATCCTCTTTCTCTTTCGATCATGGGCGCTTAGAAATAATACATTACCTTTTAAGATTAGAAAGAATACATGACCCTTTAAGCTTAGAAATAATACATAACCATTTAAGTTTACAAATACTACATAACCCTTCAAGTTTAGAAACAATACATATTTTTTAAGCTTAGAAAAAATACATAACCCTTTAAGTTTAGAAATAATATATAACCCTTTGAGCATAGAAATAATACATAACCCATTACGCTTGTGAAAAATACATAGCCCTTTAAGGTTAGAAATAATGCGTAAGCCTTTAAGTTTAGAAATAATACATAATCTTTTAAGCTTAGGAAAAATACCTAAAACTTTAAGCTTAGAAATAATACATAACCCTTTAAGTTTAGAAATATTACACACCATTTAAGTTTAGCTCAGGTAGCAAGATTTTACACATTTTGCTTAATTTTTTCTAATCACATTAATATTTCTTTTTTTTTTCTTCGGTGATCTTCAAGATACTATTGTAAAATGTTTTGGATATAGAGATATGTCTGTAATTATTGACCACTAAGACAATATTGTAAAATGTCTAGGACGTACAGGTAGAGATATGTCTGTGATTATTGACCACTAAGATATTATTGTAAAATGTCTTGAATGTACAGATTGTAGATATTTGTCTATAATTATTGACCATAATTTAATAATTGGTCCAAATACTCCGATAATGAAGACTAGGTAAGAGATAGCTTTGTTTCAATATTTGAAACCAAGTTATTTCATAAGTACCAGTTATAAGCTCATATTCTCCAACTGTCTCAGCATAACGCAGGTAGACAATTGAGTAGATTTGCACAGTTTGCATACATATTAGCAAAGATTTTATACAGAATTGTTAAATCACTATACATTGTGCATATACGTCATAAATATTAAACTTTGCAACGTTTCTTAAATTGTGTTTGAACGAACCTGTAACCTCAAAAACACTATAATTGATACCTGCATTAAAACGGTTAACATACATACTTCACATTGTATGTTATATTTATATTTTAAACAAACACATACACACAAATATTCATATATACAGAAGACTTGTGTGATCATTCAATCAGAAATTATTCTGCTCTGAGAAAACATACTTCCATTTTCTCAGCTTGGATGAGACGATAAAACTGAGATTTATGCCAAGAGACACTAGGGTTTGTTTATATGTGAATCAAAAACGAAAACAAACAAACACGACGTTTATCAAAAAATAGTATATAACTAAATAGAAGGAAAAACCTACAAAATCAACTAAAATTTCCTACCCTTTGGATGATCAGGGGCTGGCCCGTGTCATAGCCCCCTTGGAGACGAAAGCCCCAAGGCATAAATGGGCCATCCCGAGTTAGAGTTATATTCATTATACCTTGGATTATAATGTGTTGTACATTAATGTAATGTACTGAAAATAGAATTGTTATAGTAGTAATATTTCATAAAATCTGCATGAGAAACATCGCATGTCTCTGTCAATGAAACTCCCAAACTTGTAGCTCTTTGGAACGTGACTCTTAAGGATGGAAACACACGTACAAAACCATTAACAACATGCACCAAACATTAAATTCAACATGAATAAAAATAGCCTTGCTACACGTGATAAGATGCCATCACTTAGCTCCTTCTTCTGTTGAAAATTTGAACTTTAAACGACCTTGAGCTCCATTCCAAAATATGCATTCAAAAAAGATTCGAGCCATGTGATCGAACAATATATAATTTAATTTTACTCCATATTTCAAGCTTTAATATACATTTCAATTATTTCATTCTTATGGAAATATTTGTTACATGAATGAAACGAAAATTACTTGGAAAGTTTGTTTGTTTTGAATTTCGCGCAAAGCTACTCAAGGGCTATCTGCGCTAGCCGTCCCTAATTTAGCAGCGTAAACGTAGAGGGAAGACAGCTAGACATCACCGCCAACTCTTGGGCTACTCTTTTACCAACGAATAGTGGTATTTACCGTCACATTATAACGCCCTCCCCCCGGTTGAAAGGGTGAGCATGTTTGGTGGGACGGGGATTCGAGCCCGCGGCCCTCAGATTACGCTTTAACTCATTTGGCCATGCCAGGCCGTTTCTTAAAAACACAGCTTTCGGTAATCATGAACATAATCACCACTAAATATTTGATATGACTGGTCTTCTTAAGGTTTTGGTTTTTTTTTTCTGAAACAGGTTCTGACATAGAGAATAGTCTTAGTGAAATACAATAAGGCCCTGTCCGATAGCTAGAGGATTATTGGTTAATTAACTTACTGGGAAACATGAAACGCAAGCCTTGTTTACATAATTTTTGTACCAAAAGTATTACCATTAATAAACTTTGATGTACACTTCTTTAAACCAACAATAACAAATATGACTTATATTTTAAAATTATTTTTCTATTTATCCTATTTCTTTCGGGATAAGACTGGCTTACAAACACACAACTGTACATGTAGTCGATCAGAAGTTAGTTTAATTTGGTTATTGCTAATTTGATTTGGTTATTGCTACAATTAGTGGTCTCTGCTCCGCACACCATGGATATCGAAACTCTATTTTTAGCGTCGTAAGCCCACTATTCGTTGGTAAAAGAGTACTCTAAGAGTTGGCCTTCCGTCTGGTCTTACACTGCTGAATTAGGGACGGCTAATGCAGATAGCCCTCATGTAGCTTTGCGCGAAATTCAGTAAAAAAAAAGAGTAGCATTAGGATTCAGACGTCATCCTTATCACGGTATAACAGTAAAGTAAATCTTTATTTATGTCGTTTATTTTGTTTTTACTGTAAACGTGATTTGTGATGAAGAAATGAGATTAAAAAGAAAATGTTGATGAACACCCTTATGGACCAACTACTATGTCATATAATGTCTTGCTTGTCGCTGACGTCACAGTTAAATGTTTGCACACGTTTGCGTATTGCTGTGGCGTGTGGTTTGTTTTAAGCACAGCGTTAGTCTTAAAATAGTCTCATCGCTGGAATGTGGCTATTGAAACAATGATAGTGACTGCTCTGGTACGTGGTGTTGAAGAATGATTACTAAGCACAGTTGATTGCCAGTTTGATAAATTTAACTAACGTCTTATCAAGGTTAAACAGCACAATACCCATTAACACTATAATATCGTTCTACAAACTCTATATTATCCAGTTAACAATAACAAGAGAGTTTATGGTAGTTCATGCATTATAATATCCTCATTTAGTATAATTTGATGAAATAAATTAGAGTGACAAGAAATGTACCTTTAGCGAAAGAAAAATTGGATTGAAATTAATCCGCTTTCATTTGTTTTACTTCTGTTCGTTAGAGATCATAAAAAACAATATAAACAAACAGGGATTAGCTGAGCACAAAACAAAAGCCATACGAAATAAAACAACATATTTGGGTTAGAAACTGACGGTAGGAGGTTTTAAGCAACTCCAGCATACCTATTTATTGCCAGTAAATATTCGGTAAAATTAATTTGATTTCTCAAGCCAAGCAGACAAAAAGTTCTTTGATGTTCCTACTAAAAAAAATCTGAATTTCAGTGTCCTGCCATTTCTCATAGGTATGTAAAATAAATCACACGTTACGTTTAAATATTTTTGATAATCAAACAATTAACCTGGTTAGTTGGTAATGTCGTACGGAAAATGTTTGGTTTGTGCATAATGTTCGAGAAAAATCATCTGTAAAAAATGTCAACGCACATCGCTTATAAAAGAACTGTATTTTGTGTTGACTGACTGGAAATACAAAATTGTTTACACTTACAAACCTTAGCTGCAATATGGAATTTCATTTGAGTTTCTCAATTAAATACTATAAGTTGTTGTTTTGAATTAAACACAAAGCTATACAAGGCGTTATCTGTGCTCTGCCCACCAAGGATATGGAAACCCGGTTTTTAGCGTTGTAAGTCCGTAGACGTACCGCTGAGCCACTGGGTTTGTTTTTGAATTTCGCACAAAGCTACTCGAGAGCTATCTGTGCTAGCCGTCCCTAATTTAGCAGTGTAAGATTAGAGGGAAGGCAGCTAGTCATCACCACCCAACGCCAACTCTTGGGCTACTCTTTTACCAACGAATAGTGGAATTGACCGTCACATTATAACGCCCTCACGGCTGAAAGGGGGAGCATGTTTGGCGCGATGGGGATGCGAACCCGCGACCCTCAGATTACGAGTCGAACGCCTTAACACGCTTGGCCATGCCGGGCCACGAGCCACTGGGAGGCATACTTTAAGTCATTGTTTTTCAAACATTGCAAGTAATAGAATAATAGTCAACTTACCAGAAAGTGAGAGCTGCTTTCCCTAAAGTAAATTTCAGCACCACCTTATTTCTACAGATTTGTAATACACAAGGAAAAAAGTTTACTTGTTTGTCATTTTTATTTCAGCTTTAAGACCTTCGAGTTTATTTTTTAACATCATATATTGTATTTTAATGAATTTTCTGAAATGCAGAAATTCTTAAGATTTATTTCTAAAAGATTAATTACACATAAAAAAGTTTATAACTTGACGCACCCTAGTGGCACAGTAGTATGTCTGCGGACTTATACTGGTAGAAACCTGATTTCGGTGCCCGCGGTTGGCACAATACAGATAGCCTTTTATGTACGATATCAAGAAAACAAACAAATTATAACGTGTCATATGAATTGAAAATTGGTTTTATAGTAAATATGAGTTTCTTATAAAATTATCTTAATCTTACCAACGTTAATTTATTGTATCCGGCATATATAAAATAGGGAAACCTACCCTACCCCAAATGTAAATATGTAAGAAATGCTGATTATTTGAAATACATTTTTTTTAAGCTGATTTGAATGGTGAATGGTATAGTTTCTGTGGGCTCATATTATAAAACATATGAGTAAAATTCTTTGGAAATTTAAAATGTACCTCAACATGAAACGTTTCAGTTACTATTTACAAGTGAAAATGGTAATTTGAAGATTATTTAATAATTACACGGATTTATATTTATACATGTAATCAGTTACTAGTTAGCTATTTATTTACAATTATTTTCATCTATAAATATACACTTACTATAAAGTCTTCATTAAAATATCACCCCGCATAGGATTTTATAGAGTTGAAGACTGGGATTGTTTGAATTTCGCGCAAAGCCATCCCTAATTTAATAGTGTAAGACTAGAGGGAAAGCACCTAGTCACTACCACCCACCGCCACCAACTCTTGGGCTACTCTTTTATCACATTATAACGCCCCTACGGCTGTTTGGTGCGATGGGGATTCGAACCCGCAACCATCAGATTACGAGGAGAACGCCTTAGCCCACCTGGCCATGCCGGATACTGAAGCCTAGGAAGTGAAACATTTCTACAACGTTCATTGAAGTGTGATCCATAATATAATAATATTGTTTATTCATGCACATTTTTAAGGCTAGTACAATCAGAACTACAAAGCGTATAAATTGAAAGAGATGTCATTGTACATCTAGAGATCTTTCACCCAAAGTGTTTATATCTTGGTGAGAGAGATTTTATGTGGATCAAAGTTTTAAAAGTTTTTTGTTTTTTTTCATTGAATCGAAAACGTGCTATTGGTTCTGTTGGAAAGGTCTTATCTGGAAAGACTAAAACTGATTACTACATGCTCATAAGTTGATACCAGAAGCCCTAAAATACTTTTGTTTCATTCATTTAGAAAGCATACCAAAAGAGATCTTTAGTTATTGATTTGAAGAGAGGTTATGAAGTTCTTGACAAAGGTTGTTTGTTCAAAATAGTTGGCAAAGAGTCTAGTACAGTTCTGTGTTGCAAAATACAATGATTTGAAAACAAGTGAAAAATTATGAATTTAGGAAAATTCTCAACTTTGGGTTCAATTCATGGAGAGTATACTGTTGCTACTAAGCCTACGCAAAGCTACAAACGTAACTAACATCGACATGCATCTAATGTTCAATTAAAACATTTGTCTTCTGCTTGCTATCTCTCTGTTTAATCCACTTTTCGCCGAATTTGTCCACCTTACATCCCAGAGCACAATCATTACGATTATTTCTCGGGCTTCAGTTACAACTTCAAGAAATGTAGTTGGTATTACTACTTAATAAACAATAAAACAATAAAGTAAGCGAGGATTCCTCGCCTTTAGCAAGCATTTTCTTCCATACTATCCAAGATGTATGACAGGACACACGATAGCCAGCCAGGTAACAGCTGCCTTTAAACTAGTGGGAATGACAGAATCTGATGAAATATCTCTAAAGGAATTGAGACAAAACAAAACTACTCAAATATCCACAGATTGTTACATGATTTTGCAAATTTCATAAAGCCGTTCTAAATTGAAAAGGAGAATTTAATTCGTCAAACATCTGAAATAAAAGCACCTGTTTCTATCGCTACAGATCTGTCAGAAACGCTTGGTAAGATATTTAAGGAATTTGTTCAGAAAAGGCTTGTAGTCAGAATGGTAGATTTCTATAACCTTTTGAAAAGGCAGTCCCTAAATTAACTTAGTAGTCTACTAAAATCAACAAACTTGAAATCCTTGTTACAAGAGATTGTTCAAATTACAGCAAACAGCAATTTTGGGTCAGTTTTTCTGTTGTCAGAATAAAATAACCTTGATTTTCAAAAGGTTCTTTTCTTCCTTTGCCATGCCAAACATGCTCGCACTTTCAGCCGTAGAGACGTTACAATGTGACGGTCAATCCCACTATTCGTTGGTAAGAGTAGCCCAAGAGTTGGCGGTGGGTGGTGATGACTAGCTGCCTTCCCTCTAGTCTTACACTGCTAAATTAGGGACGACTAGCACAGATTGCCCTCGAGTAGCTTTGTGCGAAATTCAAAAAAAACAAACCTTTACCATGATGATTGGCAATGTCTGGTGGGTTACCAGTAAAACTTGGTAAGTCAGTACACTTTATCAAATTAGTGGATGAACTGCCACTGTATGACTTATCTTATCAGAATAAATAAACAAAACATATTCACGGGGCAAAATAAGATTGATGATAATATAGTCATCTATAGTTAGCTGATGAGATTTTTTTAATTAGACGAATAGAAATGTAATGACAAGGACGAATAAACTGTGTGTTTTGTCAGAGTTAAATTTATATTGGCATATAGATCCATATGAGATCAGGACTCCTTAGATTAGCAAAATGCACTGTGGAAACGGCCGTGGGTGGTCAGACTTTTTTCATCCACTAGATCTCAGACATCCTCATATGGAATAAATATGTGGCATCACTGTAATGTGTGGAAACGAGCTTTGACAACAAGTGCAAAGTTTGATCATAGGATGAAGCACAAAAAAGCATCATAGCCACGTTATGTTATGTTATTATGTTCTTGGCAGGTCACTTATGATAAGTGAAATTAGACAAGTATATTTTCTAGTAGTCGTCAAGAAGTATCAACCTCTTTTATATTTCATCTGGAATCACTAGTAACGTGTTTAAATCTGACATTAAGGACTGAAGTAGCTAACGTGATGATTATTCAGTTTTGCCTTTATTTACTTTACAGAACATATCTTGTTGAACCTCCTGTTATCAGGTAGACCTGTCTTATCGCTCTGAGTAAAGTGAGTCTTACTGAAAATTAAAATATTTACATTGTTACAAAATTGTTTAATAGCCAAGTTTCTAATAAACACTACAGTTTATAATACATCTATGTGTAGGAAGAGTTTGACCTGATTATATACATATTACACTCTTATTTTTTGGAATAATAATATTCACTTGAGTTTCCAGCAATTTATATGACTTATTATTCTCTTAAGGGTCTCAGAACAGTAAATCAAAATTACTCTGAAAGTTACTTTTTGTTATCTGGATATGAAAATAATTCCACACTTTGACTGCATAACAACGACAAATGGTTGTCCTGGCGAAGTGTTTAGGGAGAAATAATTAATGCTCCATTAAGACATTGAATGTTTGTGCAGCAACTGCTTCTTTCAATTTGTGGGATATGAAAGGATTTCCATGTTTGGGTAAACTAAAACAGTGAATCTCTGTTCTTCCTAAATGAAAAACAAAAGTCTATAACATAAAGAAATTTGTGATATTGTTTTATGCATCTAACATTTTTCATATAACACAATCTTAAAAACTGATATTGGTAAAAAAATTTTATTACTAAATCTATTTGGAAAGCGGAAAAACCTAAAACATGTTTTCGTCTTAAGTATATAAAGACAAGTGTACAAATAAATGTGTGTGATAAAATACAAAAAACAATAATTTATATAATATAGATTTTACTGACAAGAATAAAAGTAAACATATGTATTTTGATGTAAGGCATATATTTTTAACACGAACATAACCTAAACATTAGGATGTATTCGTTATTATACCTGACATTTAGCCTGTTTCTGCTGTTTTTCTTGTTCCAAGAATTCCTGTGGAATTTTCCAAAAAGGGGGTCTTTCCATTAGACAGTTAGTCAGAAACACACAACACACTTTCGTCCAGTGGCTTTCTGAAGTATCGAAAATGTTAAATTTAAAATCAAAAACGGTTATACTGCACACATCTCTCGAGACGATACTGCTTCTGGTTAAGTTGTGGGTATCGGTAAGTGTACAGTAAGATACCTGCTAACCAAATATGTTTTAACAAAATTCACTCGATGCTTTAAGATTATTGGTTTAGAGGTATCTGGTTTACTTTGTTTTGAAATATAAAAATAGACAGGAATCTTCACCTGTCATCGTCCCCTCGATTCGAATCACCTTCACCAGATGTGTGCACATTCAATTTATAAACATACTTGAAAATATTTTGTTACCTAATATATACTACATTAAGATACAGAAACAAAATATGTGTATGTAAATATGAATTAAAATATATGATTTGATTATTAAACTATTTTCTATTTCGTTTGATGTACGGAAGTCACAAGACTCTTACCGCACAAAATACTAAAAGGTGTTCGGAAAGTCACTGTGCACTTATATATTTATTAACAGACAAAACTGCACAGTGACTTTCCGAACACCGTGTACAATTATTCTTACGTCAAGTATATTTCAATAATTACTAATTGCATGGAATATAGAAGAGATTTAGAGTGATGACTTTGGTGAGTTTATGGCACATTTTAATAAGCTATTTTTTAATAAAATTTCATCTATTGTGCTAAAATAAACAGAATGTAAATACATTTATTGTTACCTTTCATAAAAGTGTATTCAACCTCAGGAATGTTTATTCACCCTATCATGAGTCACGTGGCTTTGACTTATTGACACTACAATTCTCGTAATTTGTGCTACGATCTGCTTGAAAACTTAGTACTTAAAGTATTTCAAACCACGCCTCACAACAAAATACAGTGGTACCTCGGTTCTCGAACTTAATCCGTTCCAGAAGGCTGTTCGAAAACCAAATCAATTTTTCTCATAAGAAATACTGTAAATTAAATTAATCCATTACAGACCTCCAAAAATTACGCATTATGAAGCAATTTAGGTAAAAATATTGCTTATTTATACCTGTATAATATTACTTACATGCACAAAGTCAACAACAAAAACTATAAACACAATAAAAAAACAATAAATAAAAATTTAACCACACTTTACCAGTGCTGAGGAAAGCTGATGGCGTAAGTGAAAGGTGGTGAGAAACATGGAGAGTAGGAGGGTTATTATTGTTTGGAAGGGGAGTCACCTTCCATAAAAACGTCAGGTAACTCTCCTTCTGGGGATCTTTCTCTTTTCTGTCTTTTTGCACCGCTCCAACCTGCTTGAGACTCACTGGACCTATTTCTCACTAAAAACTTGTCTAATGAGGTTTGTTTCTGCCTGCATTTTAAAATGTTTCTGAAGTAAGACATGACATTGTCATTAAAAAAAGGTTTATGCTGCGGTTTGCTACAGGTTTGTCAGGGTGAAATTTTTACACAAAACTTTGTAACTCTCCCCATTTCCCACATATTTCCTTGATTAGTGAACTAGAAACATCCTCGCTTCTCTCCTCCTCATCTGAAGACACTTCCTCAGTTGTCTTCTGTTGCTGCTCCTTCTGAAGGTCTTGGAGTCCTTCCGTAGTGAGCTCAGTGTTGTGGTCTTCCATTAACTCCTCACATCATTACTACTCACATTCAAGCCCATACACTTTCCTAGTGAGACAATATCCTTGACAACAGGCTCAGCCTCAAAGCTTTCAAAGTCTGTATCTGCTACTGAGTCTGGCCACAATTTCTTCCAGGCTGAGTTCATGGTCCTCAAAAACATTTCCCTCCAGGCTTTGTCTATGATCCTCAAGCAATGGAGGATATTAATGTGATTTTTCCAGAACTCTCTGAGGGTTAACTCTGTGTCAGAGGTCACATCAAAGCACCTTTGAAACAGTTCTTTGGTGTAGAGTTCCTTAAAGTTCGATGTGACCTGCTGGCTCATGGGCTGAATGAGAGGAGTCGTGTTCGGGAACAAGAGCTTCACCGTAATGAAACTGTACTCCTCCACCAACCTGTCCTCCAAGCCTGGTGGGTGAGTAGGTGCATTGTCCATCACAAGAAAGGCCTTGAGTGGCAACTGTATTTTCGTAAGGTAATTCTTTACACTTGGGGCAAACACTTCATGGTCCTACTCCATAAAAAATTGCCTGGTTGCCCATGCTTTACTATTAGCCCTCCACATGACATTTAGTTTACTTTTCGGGACATTATTTTTCTTAAAAACCCTCGAGTTCTAAGAATGGTACACAAGCAAAGGCTAAAGTTTTAAGTCACCACTTGCATTACTCCATAACAATAGAGTTAGCCTGTTATTCATTGGCTTGTGTCTTAGCAGTGACTTCTCCTCCTTGGTGATGTAGGTTCTCTTTGTCATTTTTTTCCAAAAGAGGCCTGTCTCATCACAGTTGAACACTTGTTTGGGAATAAAACCCTCAGCTTCTACATGGTCCTTAAATTCCCTAACAAATTTATCAGCAGCGTCTTTGTTAGAACCGGCACCCTCCCCATGTCTCACCACACTATGTATGTCACTTCTCGTTCTAAATTTTTCAAACCACCTCTACTCGCCTTAAAAGCATCATTTTATCAGCACTCGTTCCATGGATGTTTTTCAGGAAGTCACCATGCAACTGCTTTGCTTTCTCACAAATGATGGTCTCAGAAATGCTGTCACCAGCTAACTGTTTTTCGTTTATCCAAATCAACAACAGTTTTTCTACCTCTTCCATTGTTTGCGATCTTTGTTTCGTAAGTACTATCACTCCTTTTGCAACATCAGCTCCTTTGATGACCTCTTTATTTTTCAGTATGGTGCAGACTGTAGACTTCGCCATACCAAACTGTGTAGCAAGGTCAGACACGTGAACACCACTCTCATACTTCGCTATGATATCTTTTTTCACCTCTATTGTGGCTCTAACAACTTTTCTTTTTGGTTTGCTGCTTTCATTATCCTTCTTTGACCCCATGGTGACTTATTTAATCAGAATATTTAGAAAAACATAAAGAAAAACGAGAACGTTCACAGCAGATTTTTGCGGGGTTGTGGACTGAGCGACAGGTGCGGGTAAAATTTTTTAGGTAAGCTTGGCATGGGCCGAAAATGGTCGAAGGGTCCTTCGGGTTATTTCGGGGGTTCGGGCCACAACAGCTTGATTCAGGAACCGAGTTTGTGTTCGACAACCGATACATATTTTTCTCAAACAATATGTTCGAAAACCGAATTTGTCGAGAAGGGAGTCGTTCAAGAACCGAAATACCATTGTAATGACAATTTTCAGTTTTCATATTAATTTCTTCCCTGAAAAAAAAGAAAGAAAATACTTTCCGACACAGTTTTAATTTTTCACAGCAGAAACTCATACCAGTTGTTAGTACTAGTTGACGATTCTTGTTTGGCCTAACACGTGGAATACCAGCTTATTACGTCACTTAATGCAACATAAACATCGTAGGGGTAAAATACAAATATCGCTTTTGTGCTACAAGAGGGAGTAACGGCATAAGTACAATAAAGTATCAAAATTAAAATATTTTTCTATATTATATACGACAAGAAAATGTAATATAATCTATAAGGTTCAATATCATTTTCTCTTCAGATTATAATATCAGAATGGGTGTTTCGATCACGCGTGTCTAAGGAAGATAAAACATACAGGTCATCAAGTTTATCTTCGAAAAATTAATAACTAATATCTATATTAATATATATAATACAGATCGAGTATATTATATTACAAGGATTTCGCAGACTCGCCACGCTTTCATTTTCTTAGGAATAGCTGTGTATCGTAGGTTTCGTTGAAAAATACTCCGTTATAAATTTTTTCATGTCCACATTTAAATACTCGTCTTTCAGTGTTTTCCGTTATTCATCTGGTGCATCAGGATGACGATTTCCTAGCGCCTGTTTCAATAGTCCAGTCGCATGTAAATATACAGACATTGCATCCGGTACTTTAATCGTTACGTTTTCGCCAGAATTAACATGAATTCCCATTTCACTCTCTTGAGAATTGCGGTATTTGATCGAAAGGTATGGCTGGAATCTTTATTTCGATAGACCTACATCATGTTAGCCTTGTTTCCAGGAAAAGATCCTTCTTGTTTATACTGGGTGCTGTTTCCTTGGTCACAAGACGCCACACTTTGCCTACCACAAAAAGGTTACAACTGGTCGTAGGTCCCTTACTGGATGGTCCATTTCCCATATAAATCCATATTTCTTTGTTTTTCAATTCCATTAAGTACGAGTATATCACTATCTTGAAGATTCTACATCCCTATCTGAACAAATATTTATTATCTGAATATATGATTATATTTTACGTCGGAAAAGATTGTTACATACCTTTCCCCAAAGCGATCAGTTTTCAGTAGCATCATACAACTAACAAAGTGCCAAGCAATGAAAAATTGTAGTTCTGATACATTCCATTCGACTGCAACAAAACTGTTTTAATAAAACATACTCAATCTTCTGCATTGTTGTAGTCATTACTATTTATTTGTTATCAATATTAGTGAGGTGCAGATTGATATAAAATCCAAGTAAAAATAATTAATAGGTATAAATACACAGGTATTAGTGTTTATTAATGACATGACTATTTCAGGCCTAAGAACTACCTTTTGTAAGTTTATAATTTTCTATGTTTGGACCTTGTGTACAAACAATAATGATTGCATATGTTTGTAGAACAAACACCTGTAAAAATGTGTTTTCCTGAGAGGAAATACACATTACTTTAATAAGCGTTTTTCAAAAATTCTAAAACTACTCTTGTTTACATTGTACATTCTATTGTCTTTTTTATCAAGTCAACTTTTATAGCTGATGAATATCACAATCCTAAAAATATAAATATTAATTGCAAGAATTATGGCATACTATTGTTGTTATCCCAGTTTATCTTATTCATTATTAAAAAGTTTAACATATTACATAACATGTTCTATTTCTTTACACAAACTAAATGCTCTTGATGTCTTATATTTTACACTTTTTTCAGTTCATTATTTAAGACATGTCTTGATTCATTTTATTTCGACTAGATGGCACTGTTTCCAATAAAATAAGCGAAAATAAGGCCCTAGCGACTAGCGTTATTCACATCAAATCCATCGAAAATCGTAGCTAATTCTAATGAGTGACTATGAGTTTGGCCAGGTGTGTTAAGGCGTTTCACTCGTAATCTGAGGGTCGCGGATTCGAATCCCCGTCATACCAAACATGCTCGCTCGCCCTTCCAGCCGTGGGGGCGTTATAAAGTCACAGTCAATCCCACTATTCGTTGGTCAAAGAATAACCCAAGAGTTAACGGTGGGTGGTGATGACTAGCTGCCTTTCCTCTAGTCTTGTACTAATGAATTAGGGACGGCTAGCGCAGATAGCCCTCGTATAGCTTTGCGCGAAATTCAAAAACAAACTATGACTTTGTTAAAAATAAAAGTTAATATTTTATTTATGTTACTTATTACCATTTATCTTGGATAACTCTTTAATTTATTATGTTGTGTATTACTCTTTCAGATTGACGGAAACTATTTTGTTTGTTTGTTTTGAATTTCGCGCAAAGCTTGGCTTGTTTTGAACTTTGCGCAACGCTACACAAGGGTTACCTGCGCTAGTCGATAAGGCAGCTCGTCATCATCACCCACCGCCAACTCTCAGGCTACTCTTTTACCAACGAATATAATGCTCCCACGGCTGAAAGGGCGAGCATGTTTGATGCGACAGGGATTCGAACCCACGATCCTCAAATTACGAGTCGAACGCCTTAACTCTCCTGGCCATGTCGGGCCTACCGTAAATATGTATCAAACTATAATATTTGCTGACAATATTGATATACACAATTTTCTTCATTAAAACAAATATATTTTAATACACGAACAACAGTACAATTTATAATATATAAGAACTTTACAAATATACTAACAATACTGAGTCTTCTATCCAGTTTGAAACTGAATATTTTATCGATGGTTCACAATGAGCGAATTGTAAGTTTATACTGTTACACTTCGCTTAATAGATAGCTAGTTATTCTTGGCTGGCCTCACGCAGTTCAAAATCTGACTTTTCTTAGACTTTCGTAGAAATTCTGGCATCCGAAGTTAATTCACTGAAGTTAAAGGGTTTGTGATGTTCGAAATCTATAAACGTTCCTGTTCTAATATTTATACACTTCCGGTTTGTAAGCGTTAATCACAGTTATAACGTCCGAGGTTTATAGTATACTAACTGTACCAAACTGTACCTATTATGAACGCGAGAGGAGATTTTCTACAAATTTCAGCTAAAGCAACGCTACTAGTATTTACGTACGTACATACGTACATTGTTGATTCTTACACTCGAGAATCTTCTGCAAATTCAGTGAATAGGTTACAATTTCGTAATACACATTTAACAGCATAAGTTACATGCATCTGTTAAATGTATATTTAAATAAAACAAACATCGATGTTAAAATAAATACATAACAGTAAATCCGTTACAATCAGAATTTAAAAATTTTCTTTTGAATCGATTAAAAATGGTGTCTGATATAGGGTATAAAAACTATTTAATACAAATCTTGCATGAAAAGCTAGCAAAAGTAGGTTTTTGCAAAATTCTTATCTTTATCTTGTAACGTATTTACTGTTATTATACATTTGTTTTAATATCTCCGTTTGTTTCAGTTTGATGCACGTGACGTAATTATTAGATGAGTATTGCGCAAGTCCCGATTGTTCTCTAAATTTGTAGAATATTCTTAAGAGTAGGAATCAACAATATATGTTTTACGAAAACACTAGTGTATCTTTGAACATTTTTTAAACTTTCGAGAATCTCGCCTAATGAGCGTATATAAAAGCAAGCCATAACAAGACGCCAAGAGACAGTAACAGAATATGGTCTGCTACAACCAGTATACTATAAGCTTCAGTAGATATAAGTGTGATAAATGTTAATTAACAAAAAACTACAGATATTTGGCGACGAACCTTTATAGATTTTGAACATTAGAAACTTCAGTGAATTAACTTCGGACGTTTTTATTTCTACAAGGACATTAGATATTTACGTCGAGGAAAACTCGTGTGAAGAATAGAGCTAACTAGCATTCCCATCATGTGAAGTGTATCTGTGTGTCAACATAAAATTAATTCGCTCATTCTGAACCTGGGTCATCGATAAGATATTCAGTCCCAGACCAGATAGAAGACTGAATATTGTTTTCGAGTTAGTAAAATTTTTGTATATAAATATTATTTGTAAAAACCGTTATTATAAATTGTATTGTTGTTTGTATATTAAAATACATTTGTTTTAAGAAAGAAAACTGTGTGTATGTGTTGTTATTAACTATCATAAGCTTAATACATATTGATATTCAAGTAACTTTAAAATTAAAATTTCCGATTAATATAAATTTTAGTATATATTGTTCATTACATGACAAATCAGAAAGTCGTCCGAAATAAATTATAATACCTAATTATTAGTCTTAATTTTTATTAATTCATGTATAATATTGGGTTGAGGAATAATTCGTGAGCGTTTTGTCAAGTTAAAAAAATATATTCATAAATGAAACGCTTTCGTAAAGTATTTCATGTCATTTGGTAGATAATTTTTTGCTATAATAGATGGTGTGTTTGATTTTCATATGTCTTTAATTTTTGCTTTCATTTTCAGCTCATTAAATGGAATGTCAAGTGGACAAAATCGAGCATTTTCGACACCATCTGCTTTTCGCATTTAATTTCTTGCAATTTCGTTTAAAACAATGCATACTATATACCTAGGTATTACATGAAATAAAGTATCATAATAAATGTTTTGGGTGTAATGTGTTCATGCATTGAAGTATTGTATAGTCTTGCATGTAATCCTTGAATGAAATTATTTAAAAACGCTCACGAATTATTCCTCAACCTAATATAAAAGTGATACTTGAAATCGTCGGTACTTGGTGAAACTCCATGATTACAGAATTGTAAAAATAATAATAATAATAATTAAATATATTTACGACCATTATTTTGCCAGTATAGGTACCTGATGATGTCTTATCAAATGTATTATGTGTAAAACGTACAAATTTATTTGTTTTACCTCAGTTCTTTCATGTTATGATAGATTTATCTTTTAGTATTATTAAAAAGTTATTTATAAGATATAAAATAAATTTGAGACAGGCCTATTTATTTTGTGACGTTTGTTACACGTTCTGTCGCAGTGAACTTTATGAAAACGTGACTATCGTATTTTTATCATACAAACTTCTCAGAAATCTGGTTAGTGTTATTACATAATAGTATATACGTACTTGGTACACTGTCACGACTTCTGTTACTGGATTCGCCGTCAATATTTGTGAAACGTTTTCCAGTATTAACGTGTGTATATTTAATTGTTTATAATCTGACTGATGACTTTGACTTTCAATAAAACTGTTGACATTTCTAGACCAAATCCACCTTTCATTCACTTTCGGAAAAATGTACAGCCTCGATACAAAATTAAATCTGACAGTAGCCGGCGACAGGCAATATGATAGATGAACCAGTGATACAGAGGGGTAGAAGTGAGGATATGGGGTGAGGCGGGCATTTGCAAGGCCTGGAATTCTTTCCTTTTACTATAATATAAGTTTATTATTTTTTTATTAGATGTGGTTTGATGAAAGTTATAATATATTGATAACATATAATCGACCTAATGACTTTTATATAAATCTAGAAAAAAATATAGTTGATCATCAAGATGAACTGAAACATAGCGACAAACTGTTGAAAACAATTAACAGTGCAAATAAGTTTCGCTTAAGTCAACTCTTTGTACCTATGGAAAATATTAGTTTCAACTTAAAAATTTAAAAATAGCAGAAACTGTCACTCAGTTTTCTCTTCGCTTGTTTATTCCTACGACGTATCATTCTTATCTGATGAAAATGGATGCTTTTAAATAGAAACTGTTACTACTGTAGTTTTACTGAACAAGCTTTAATGGCCAAATCGTAACAGTTTAGTACACGCTATGACGTAAACAATAACGTCGACTTAACGTTCCGAGAATCATGGGTCCAACAATAGTTAATAAAACAAATTTAAAGTTTGCAACACTGCCGCTATTGTGTGTGATATATTTTGTGTTGCATAACTAAAATAAAAGACAAGCACGTTGTAATCAAACGACACAGTTAAGCAAATTTTCTTATTCTGAAGAAATCCGAACAATTAGTAGATAAGTCATAAGTTTAGTAAGAATCTATTCGTCTTGATAGTCTGATAAATATTTGTTCAGCTATCACAAGCCGATTGGTAACTTACTCCGATGACGTATATATTAGCATGTTATTACTCAAACGTCATGGCCAGTACAAGAGAACTCATTAATTATTTAAAACGAATTTTAATCATTAGATAGAAATTGAACATGACTCTGTGGATGGAAAAATATCACCTTTGTCAATGTAGGCCTAGAATACCAGTGGCAGTAAATTTATATTAGTAGGCACTTTTCATTTTTGCCGTAAATAGGTGTTTCATGCTATTTTCGTGGCTACATATCTGTTTCATTGTGTAAATATACGTAAAAAGTACGAATAACTGATGAACGCAAAATAATACTCACAGAGTATATAAAATGATACTTTCCGATCAATAATATTAAAAAATTGTTTTATTTTTCGTTTTTATATTTATATGATATTCAAGTAATATATAGGTCTGCATATAAGTATTATGATAGCCAGACAAAAAATAAATTAGGCCAATAAGTCACACATGATATCGGTATCAAAACTTTTACTTACTCATTCTGTCTTCTTATCTGCCTTATATGTGAATAAACTGTGTAAAAGTTACTCTATTCCAAATACAGTAAGTCTGTTCTAAATACAAACGTCTTGTTGCACGTCAAGAAATAGTTCAATATGAGTAAGAACTTATACTTAGCTATCATTTCATTTCTTCCCCTTATCCAATAAAAACAATAAGAAAGAGTGCACAAAATATTCAAAATTTCTTCCAAACAACAAGGATACAACATCACCTATGTGCTTGAAATATATAATTTAATCGAAAGGTAACACTTTTTTAACATAAATACAGGCAGCATTTCAAATATCAAAACTTTACCACAAAGCAACAGCTTTATCAACACACTTCTACATAACTGACTGTATTTTCTCACATTACATAATCCAACAATACATTTTAAACAACTCTAACAGCCCTCTTACAGTACACTAGACTGAATATATTTTATTTAATCGATTTGACTATGCAAACTAGCAAGTCATATAACAATCATAGTCGATACAAAGTCGCAATAGAATGTCATGTACCTGAACTATATTTTGACATTGTTAGCGTTCGTAAGTAATGGTGATCACTTTTGGGTAAGATTAAACATCCTTTTCCGACATAAAATATTCATACAAGTCATAAAGATGAGTGAATAGCTCACAAGCTTTACGTCTAATTACGTTAAAAAACAAAGTAGAACTGAACCAAGAAAATATACCTGGAACATCAGTTTGCTTTCTTTGGTCGTGTACAGCTTCATGTTGTAAACTCTTCTTTCCGACAGCATTAGCCAGCCACCTACCAGTTTTTGTGGGTATCATAGTTTAGCCAGCAAAGGATATTTCAGTTTTATCTAGATCAAGTTTGCTTCGAAATACAGCACTAAAGTATCCTTTCGGGCAAAGGACATCATACGACAAAAAAACGTAGGCAGAGTTGAAGTGAATACACTAAGATAACGTTAGACATACGAAACTATGTGTTGCCGCCATGACAGAAAAAAACTAAATAATAAATAAGTTGGAATAATTCTATGTTACAAGGAAAATAGGAAACATGGTATGCCTGCATGCCACAGCCCTTCCATCTCTCATTTAGGCATGTCCTAATTAACTTTAAGCTGGCAACATGATCCAGAAACATGTTAGATTTACCTTATCACTAAGACTTGGAAAAACAAAAAAAAAAAAACTTTCATAATGAATCACAACAAAACCAAACCTTTTAATTACAACTTTAATAAGATAATACATATATAAAGAAATGAAATACTTAAAAAGAAAACACGATTTAAACCCAGAGCATAATTAAATAACACTTTTAAGCAATGAAATAATTCACCTCTAATAAATAAAATAGCGGTAATGAAATATTACAAGTTATTATGAAGTCTGTTTTGTTTGGTTTGTTTTAAATTTCGCGCAAAGCCGTCCCTAATTTAACAGTGTAAGACAAGAGGGAAGGCAACTAGTCATCACGACCCACCGCCAACTCTTGGGCTACTCTTTCATCAACGAATAGTTGGATTGACCGTCACATTTTAACGTCCCCACGGCTGAAAGGGCGAGCATGTTTAGTGTGAAGGAGATTCGAACCCGTGACCTTCGAATTACGAGTTGAATGCCTAAACCATCTAGCCATGCCTGGCTAATTAGGAACGATAACAAGGCCTGTTTAGACGCGTGCTGACCAGGAGAGGAGAGAAGATGGCGTCACAGTTCCACGAAGCGTCACCAGAAGGGTGCATTACTAGGGGCATATTGCTAGTCCGTCATGACATTTGAAAGTTGTATCATTTCACAGAACGTATTGCTAGGCGTGAAATGATACTTCGAGTGTTACTGAGCGTGTTGGTAAGTCACAAAGTGGCACAATAAGTTATGCTAGTATGTGACTGTTTATATTGTTCGTGAGCAAACCACTAGAAGGTGATAATGTGTAATTGTAACGGATTTACGATTATATATCTATTTTAAAATTGATGTTTGTTTAACTCAAAAAGTAGTAACAGGATCAAATTTGTATAACAATTTCTTTATAATCATCAATATTATAAAGTTTTTATCACGATTATAGTTTCACTTTAAAAGTAAAACATTAAACCTGATATTTTTAAACTTATGAACATCATTGTTCTCCAATAGATATTGCATATTTTTTACAAAGGTGAACGGAGTTTCTATAAACATACAGTGTTACTATGCTTCCATAGGATTGCATACAGATTTCAACTTGTCTCATCTTATGTTTATGGTTTTTTAATTCTAAATCTAACTTGCATGACATACTTTTTGCAAATTTTGAAATTTTATAAGTCAGTCACTTATCGCCAATTTATTTCTATAATTAATATATTGTACAACATCTAAATATAACATGCTACATGTAAGCGTTCTTTTTATTTCTGTCTTAGGTTATTAACGTTGAATGTAAACAATAGGAATGTCATTCGTGTTAACCTTAAGTTGACCTAAGACGGTCGAAGCGTTGTTCTCTATTTTAATAAATGTTTTAATACCCATACCAGCCTTCTCGAGATACAACAAGGAAGTCAATACATACATTCACTAAATGGTGTGGACATGACAACCGTATTCGATGCTTAGATAGACTCATTACATCAAACAATGTGTTGAAATTTTACTGAGAAGAGAGGAGCTTATAGAATTCAAAGTTCAATATTGCAGAAAAGAAAATTCCATGAAAACAAAAGTTGAACAAGTTAATTAAAATGCATGACATTTGTATATAAATATCCTACCTATGTTTTGTACATAAATTTAAAAGGACTCAATAGATTATAAATTTAATATCAACCTTATTTTAACTTAACTTGTGATGGTCAACGTCTTTATGTTGCTGAATTTAAAAGTCAATTAACATGTGTTTTTATTATATTCTATTTCTCAATATTTGACAGAAAATGTACATTTCATTTAGCATACAGTTATTGAATATATTTTCTAGTCAGTTAGAATCCATGAACTGATTATTTATTTTTCTAGCATACCTGGTTAACTATCTATTACAAGTCTCCATACACATATGCTATCGTCACTGTATCGGGGAGCATGTTAGCAAATAATGCCACCTGCAAGTACCTGGTCTATTCACGTAGTCTCTCCTGGCACTTCTTCTTTAACATGCTCTTTAAGACCTCATTAATTCTCTCAAAAATTCCATAACATCTAGGGTTGTATTAGGTGATAAAGTATTGCCTTGTACTGATGAGTCTGCACACCTTTTGCGTCACTTCTGAAGTAAACTGGGTCCCTCTGTTATTTAGGGCTTCTTCGGAAAGCCTAATATCCAGAACACGTCTAGGACAGCTTTTGTTACTCTCTCGATTTCTATTTTCAGTAGCACTATAACTTCTGGATAATGTGTCACATAGTCAGCTACTCTCATTACATACTAGTTGCCCTTGTCAGAAACAAGTACTGGTGACCGAATGAAGACCATGTCCACTCTAAATGGAACCTTGCTTATCATCCTTTTAGGTATTATCCTTTGGCAGATATCACATGACCTGCAGAATCTGGTCACATCTCCATTGACTCCCAGCCAGTGGAAGTTACTGCTTATTCTGTCTACCAATATCTTCAGTTAAAGATGTCCACAAATGCCTCATGAGTCATCTTTATCACTTGAGTCAGTATTCTGTAGGTATTACAACTGTTTAGCTACCTTAATACAACTATTTTGATAGATCGGTACAACACTCTCTCATTGTACTCTATTTGGTAAGTCCCTTTTCCCTTTGTATTGTACTCGACCTTCTTCCAGGCATTGTCCCAAAGTTTTTGCAGTGAAGGATCTATCTTTTGTGCTTCCTTCAGTTTCCGTAGATTTACATTTGTAATGTCGCCTTTTGAGACTTGCAGGGGCTTCATGTCTTACTTGTCTTTCTTTTCTTGAGCTCTTTTGGTAACTGAAAGTGTCTCAACAGTCTCCTATCTGTCTGACTCCTTCAAACTCTACTGTCTGGTATATTTTTAATCGCAAGACATAAATTGATGCCATCATATACTTGACTTCAAGGTCTCTCACGTAATATGGAATGTCCACGTTTATTCTCTTTATAGAAATATTTCTCGCTGTCCCATCAATCACCACACACAGATGTACCTTGCCCATCATCTAACCATCAGATATAAGGCTTGTTCTCACTGCTGCAATACTATACCCAGTATCTTGCAAAACTTAACTTTCTTGTCCCAGACATACCCTTCACCTATTGACATCTTGTGATCTACTGGTATCCCTTGATGTTTGTCACATGCTCCAATCACAACCGCCACTGTTGATCCATTTGCTAATTTGAACTGATCATCAGTCTTGCACTCTTTATCATGAAGACAGTAATTTCTTCTTGTGATGAATTGTACTTTCTTACAATGTGCCCCATTTTAAAACAAACATAATATCTCTTCTCCCTTCAGACGGGTTCGAATTCCGGTCGCACCAAATATGGTCGCCCTTTCAGCAGTGGGGGCGTTATAATGTGACAGTCAATCCCACTATTCGTTGGTAAAAGAGTAGCCCAAGAGTTGACGGTGGGTGTGATGACTAGCTGCCTTCCCTCTAGTGTTACACTGCTAAATTAGGGACGGTTAGCACAGATAGCTCTGGTGTAGCTTTGTGCGAAATCCAAAAACAATCTTCTCCCTTCTTTTTGTTGACTTCTTATCACTTTTGGTGATATCTTGTTTCTGGTCAGCCATCCTTTATTTGTACTTTAACTGCTTATTCCTGGACTTCCAAGAATATATGGTCTTGTTCTGCCAGTTTAATTATCTTATCCACGCCTTTTAGTGTCCTGTCTTTTAAAACAGTGGCATGTCAAGTTACCACATGATCATAAACTGTTCATGAGTTAGTAGATTTGCCAATCTCTTAAAATTATTTTCACACTTGGCCACGTCAGTCCGTCGTGTGAGGTATCTCTGTATTTATGCTTCGAATCGAAATACAGTTTCTCCGCTGTCGTATTTGACTCTGAATTTCTAATAAAAACCTTCTTTGGTAAGTTGATAGTATTACAGTAAAGCTACTTTTAATTTATCTTAGTCCATAGCATCTTTTGACGTCATGCTTGTATAAACTTGAAGGCGTTTCCTGTAAGAACTGGGCTGAAACAGATTGCCAAGTTACCTTTGTCCTGTGCTAACTTTGGGCACATTTTTCATACCTTGCCAGAAATGCATCCATATCTTCTTTCTTTTTATCAAATTTGGGCAGATTAGGGTGGCTGTCCTACCTCCATTGTCATTCTGGGTTCCTTTATCTTTCTGTTGGGTGAGCTTAGCAAACTCAGTTTATGCTCTTATTCTATATATATATACGTGTATATATTTCTTGTCTCTTCTTTCTCTCTTTTTTATTTCAATCTTTCTCTTTATATTTCATTTCTTTTTTCTTTCTCTCTTTTGTACCTATACTCTTCTCTCTCGAGGTCTTGTTGTACAGAAAATTCTCGTAGTCCATCAACTTTTATCCCAAGTTGCTTATCTCTTTCCATCTATTTATCAAAATCTGTCGACATAGTTATATAGCGTGATTCTAATATTTAAACTGTCTTCGCCACCAGTACAACTTCACCCTCGTTCACGTCTTTTTTTATTATTCTACACTACCATTTACCACAGTATACTTCTGACTGCCTCGCCAATATTAGGTTTTGCTAGGGCCGAATTCTTTACAATAGGTATCTGTGACTTGTTGGAGATAAATTTCAACAACAAAATGACAGCACACAATCCATTTGTTTTAAAATAATATGTTTAAGACAAGTTAAACATACGTACAACCTTTTTTTACACTATGGGTTATAACAGCTGTATCCACAGCTTTAAATAATTGTCTCTTTTTCTTCAAAATCCATACAGGCGTGTCCAGTTACTTTAAGACACCCTTTCACAACATGAGTTATTCTCTTATACTTTATGGTCGTAATACAATCAGTGTCAAATTCACTTATACTACCCCGTGTGTTACCACAGTTGTATCTAGGTTTGAATACTTTTACGTAAAAAATCCACATAGACTGGCTGGTTCAGTTACTTTAGAACTCAATTGACAAGACAGATTATTCTTCTCTGTCTTTGTTATTACCATGCAAGGTGTGAAACACTTCACAAATCACTCACCTCTATATTAAATGCAGTCTAACTTCTCTTTTACTTTTATTAACCTGGCCCGGTATGGCCAGGTGGATAAGGCACTCGACTCGTAATTTGAGGGTCACGGGCTCGAATCCCCGTTGCACCAACTCTTTCAGCCGTGGGAGTGTTATAACTTAACGGTCAATCCCACTATTCATTGATGAATTTTTGGCTTTTCTTAATTAGTTACAAACATGTCTACCACCGTTACTTAAGAAACAGCCTGTTTTATTGTCATGCAATATTTGAACATAGTGATAAAAGGAACTCATATATTTCGTCTAACATATAACAAACAACACATAATTGGCTGCAATAAATGACGTTTAGGAATTCTTTCTCGTTCTAAGAACTCGTCTTCATTACAAATATCACCAGTGCTGATCTTACGCAACGTACATTCTCTATTTTTGAATAAAATTGTTGGACTAGTAGTCGCTGTTACCAAGTTTTCGTTAGAATAATATTTGTGGAAATCCGAAATTTACTTTATGAAAACATATAAGATATGTTTCAGATTCACTATATTTATATTTAGTATATAAATATATAAATATAAAGAAACAGATAAATGTGCATAAATGTATATAAAATAAATACATTTTATTTCGGAAAACAGTACAATGTACTGCTGGGCATATGTAAAGTTGCGAATTGAAAATAACGTACGATTTCTCTTGCAATCGTGAACCCTATACCAGAGAAACGTAAATGTGCTGGTGACATTCTAATCTACATGTGGAACTAGCGCCGTTTTACAAACACCAGTACTTTAGAACAACCCCCCCCCCTCCAGTAGAGGGGTATGTATTCAGATTTACAATGCTAAAATCAGGGGTTTGATTCCCATCGGTCAGCTCAGCAGATAGCCCGATGTGGCTTTGCTATAAGAAAACACACACACACACTTTAGAACAGGGGTCACCAAACTATGGCCCGCGGGCTGGATACGACCCTCGAGGTCATTTTGTCCGGCCCGCCAGCAGCTTGCCGCTTAGAAATAAAAAGTGACATTTCATCCAGCCCGGCATGGCCAAGCGTGTTAAGGCGTGCGACTCATAATCTGAGGGTCGCGAGTTCGCATCCCGGTCGCGCCAAACATGCTCGCCCTTTCAGCTGTGGGGGCGTTATAATGTTATGGTCAATCCCACTATTCGTTGGTAAAAGAGTAGCCCAAGAGTTGGCGGTGGGTGGTGATGACTAGCTGCCTTCCCTCTAGCCTTACACTGCTAAATTAGGGACGGCTAGCACAGATAGCCCTCGAGTAGCTTTGTGCGAAATTCCAAAACAAACAATTAAGACATTTCATCAAGTGTCCGACTGTCATAACAAAATAAATCACACCGATGGTCGCTTTAAGCTGGCAAACACACGACGTTATGATAAAAAGAAACAAGGCTGTCACGCGCATTTTTAACCAATAGGAAAATTCTTCTTTCGTCCTTGCTGACCGTTTATTCATATCGAGTCACGTATGTATGAAAGCATTAGGATTTCGAAAACAAGTACAGACTTAATTAACCCTTGTCCTATCGGCTCGTATTGTAAATTCAGCCTCCTAAGGCTACCGCTTTAGCAAGCTCATTTCTCTTAGTAGCCGGGTTATGCGCTTTACGTACCTCGTTCTTGGGTAA
The DNA here is from genome assembly GCF_004210375.1 of Tachypleus tridentatus. Classification (NCBI taxonomy): domain Eukaryota; kingdom Metazoa; phylum Arthropoda; class Merostomata; order Xiphosura; family Limulidae; genus Tachypleus; species Tachypleus tridentatus. Next base: position 130,060,323 of record NC_134830.1, read on the forward strand.
GTGTCGTGGCAAACGTACGTTTCAATATATTTTGTTTGTGCGTTCTTGGACCAGTACAATACTTTTCTCACAGCGTTCTGTGTTTTTCATTTTCAAATCCTGTTTTCTTCACCCATCGTTATGGCTGTTTTTAAAATAAGAAAAGTGGACTCTGAGTGTCGTGAAGAATGGGGAGAAAAGCACTTCTTTGTGGAAACAAAAAACCAGAAAGCTACTTGTGTGATATGCACCGGAAGTGTTGCCGTTTTGAAAGAGTACAACCTTCGGCGTCACTATGAAACAAAACATCTATCAATATATTTGAAATTTTCAGGAAAGTTCCGTTCTGAGAAATTTGAATCCATGAAAGGTGTTTTTGAATTTCAAAATAATCTCTTCACGAGAAAGTTTGCTGAAAATGAATCTGTCACTCGTACAAGTTACAAAATAGTGCATAGGATGGCAGAGCGAGGAAAACCTTTTACTGACGGAAACTTCAATTCTACGGAGAGCAGAAGAACTTGGGGAGAACATCGCATTACAGATACGCCAAAAAGATAGAAACTTCCTATGATATTCTCTGGCACTGGACGAGTCTACTGAACTCTCGAGTACGTCACAACTTCTCGTGTTCATTCGTGGAGTTAATTTGGACTTTCAGGTCACGGAAGAGTTGGCATCAATTTGCAGCATGTACGGAAGACCAACTGGAGAAGACATTTTCATGGAGGTGCATAAAACTTTGTAAGACTATAACCTTAAGTGGAATCAGCTTAGAGGTGTAACAGTTGATGGAGGAAAAAACATGGCTGGAGTAAAGAAGGGTCTGGTGGGGCTGATCAGGAAACAGTTGGTAGATCTTCAACTTCCAAGCACTCTGTTCATACACTGCATCATACATCAGCAAGCACTCTGTAGAAAAGACTTAGATATTTCTTGCGTACTGAAACCAGTCATTTCTGCAGTGAACTTCATTCGGGGTCATGCACTTAATCATCGCCAGTTCAAGGCGTTTCATGAAGAAATTGATTCGGATTTCTGTGACTTGCCTTATCACACGGCGGTGAGGTGGCTCAGCTGCGGTAAAGTCTTGTTTCGTTTTTATAAGCTGAGAAGAGAAATGGATATATTTTTTATTGAGAAATATAGAGCCGATCCACTTCTGTCGGATCCAACCTGGTTGTCAAAGTTGTCATTTTTGTTCATCCCACATGAATGAATTGAACTTGAAACTTTAGGGGAAGAATAAAATTGTCTGTGATCTCTATAGAATCATTAAAGGATTTTGGAGAAAGCTGTCATTGTTTGAAGAACATTTGGAAGGAGGAAACCTCTCTTATTTTCAGTGTTTCAATGAGTTTCATGCTGGAATCACAGAAGATGTCAACCTGGAGTTTCAGAAAAAGATTATTGGTGATTTAAATAAGTATTTTAGAGAGATTTTCGGATCTCGACAGAATCGAAAGTGACATTCTCCTTTTTCAGAATCCTTTTGATTGTGTCATTGATGACGTGCCAGTGGAACTTCAGCTGGAGGTCATCGATTTGCAAGGAAATGACTTGTTGAAAGCAAAACACAGAAAGGACAACTTATTGCATTTTACAGTTGCATACCTGAAAATGATTTTCCAAAGCTGAAGCAGTTCGCATCTGGTATGGCATCAGTGTTCGGAACAACTTATGTCTGTGAACAAGCATTTTCAAAAATGAAGTATGTGAATTCGGTACATCGTTCAAGGTTGACTGATGAACATTTGAAAGCAATTCTAATGATTGGATGCAGCAATTCAAAACCGAACATTGAAGATATTTTGAAAGCCAGAGGCCAATTTCATAAATCTCACTAACTTGTTTGCGGCTTAGTGAAATTCAGATATGTACTCACTGTGTGCGATGTGACAATTGTTTTTACTAATGTCACCTTCTTTGATGACCTTTTGGTAAATAAAAATGTTGGTTGTATTTCTGTTTGTTTTTTATTATATGTATGTATTGCATGCTACTCCCACATGGCTAATGTGGCATCCTAAACTTAGTGTTAAGTCTTTTACAGAGAGCTTTAGTTCTAGCTTATGAGTATTGAACATAATGATCATGTGGCCCGCGCTTCTCATTCCCCAGGTAATCTGGCCCCCTGTGAAAAAAGTTCGGTGTCCCCTGGTTTAGAACAATAGAACTACGTGATTCTTATTTTTTAAGAAAAATACGTATTCCAAAAATACCAACTTTATTGTAATAAAAAAAGATTTCATTAAATACTTCAAGTTGATAGAATTACTTCAAATATTTTTTACTTTAAAGAATTATGTGTTAAAGGTAATGTTTTCATATTTTTTTATTATAAACTTTGCACCCCGGTGTCACAGGCGTACATCTGCGGATTTATAACGCTATAAACAGGATTTCAATACCCTTAGTAGGCAATGTACAAGTAATCCATTGTGTAGTTTTCTGTTTCAATTTAAACAAACTGTATCTCATTACAAATAGAAACGTTGTTGTTAATCTTCTACAGAAAGGTGAATACGTTGTATTAAAGCGGTTTTCAATGTTTAATTAGTAAATTATGTGATAACCGCAGTTGATGTATAGTCACGGATGGTGGAACGGCATGTATCATAAATACATCTTGACATGTTTGGCATTACGTGGATAGTGTTATGTGTTATGATACCGAAAACCGATCGCTATTGAAAAGTGTATGAACAATGAATAAAGCCAACCTCGAGCTCCATGCAACATAAACAGGAAGAAGGATCTTAATCTGGAAAATCGACACAAGTTACACGTATACAAAATATTTCCATGATATACCCATTCAACTGTTGCACATCTCTAGCCGCTAGAGAATGAGACGGGCATTCGTGCCACTTCATACGTAGAAATACAGGTCAAGTCGGCGGTTGGACAATCCTTGGATTATTTGTTCGTTCTGACTGTTGAAATGAGAGCTGAGAAACCGTCGAACTCGTACACTAGGTAGATTATGGAAAGTAAATGGAGTGAACGATGTTCATTAGACATTATAGCCTTAAGACGGAGACTTTTGCAATAACAACTGGGATGTTTTCAATATGTACAGTCGTCAGGTAAAGGATGACCAGTGGCAACTGGTCACTTCACTGAGTTGGCTGGAGAATATGTATTGCCATATATGTTGTTTCAAACAGCGTCTGACAATTTAGCTAAATGATAGATAACTTACATAAAAGGTGGGGTACACGTCCGCTAAGCCCCAGCCACTTCACAATTATAGCGAAATTCGTTTATCTCTTTACTTCAAAAAGTTGATGTTTTCTATCATTTTTTCTTTTAATTCTGATTTTCAAACTTTCTTTTACTCAAAATAACTCAACTACACGCCTACACATAAAATTATAAAAGGGGCAGCGACCTCAATTAGTGCTTCGTAGTTTTAGTTGACATATATTTCTTATTCCTTGTTAAAACCATGTTTTTAAATAGAAATATTTGAATTCTCTTATGAATTAACTATTCCAGCAAACATCTCATATAGATTTCCAATTAGTAGCCATTGTCTCTGCTTCTGTAATGTGAAACATGATTCATGACTCAGTTCTACGGGTTATTATTTTCATGTTCCTTCACATACATTTCTCACGTGCTCAGTGACCACTATACGTCGGACATGTTTCCTGTGTCGTGAGAAAACGCTTATATGGCACACCTGTCGCCGGAAGTAGTTGGCCTTCTCTATTTTGCTACAGAAAAATAAAGTACAGTAACCTGGAGAGTAGGGAAAAAAACTGATTTGTAAAGTTATGTAACGGAAAACACAGAATGAGAAAAATAAACGTGAGTGAATCGAAAAGAAGGAACATTCGGTGTGTGTGTGTTTGTGATTGGTTTATTGATTTTGGCGTATAACGTTTTCTTCGGTATTATATATCTGTGTAATGTTAGTTCGCTCGTGTTTGTGAATATACTTCCTTCGTTTTCAAGATATTGTGAGAAAAGGTAAGCTTTATATCGTATTGTACATATTTTCGGAGTTCCATTAACTTAGAATCAAGCATGACTTGGTAGTTTATGTAATGTACTCGTACGGTGAATTCGACGGTTCTTGGTTCCTCGCTCGTTGGCGCAAAAGCCCTCTTTACACTTTGAGGTTTGGATGCACTTTATAAATTACAATCACATTATGCTATTTGGTCGCACAAATGTTCTATAAAACATTTGGCATTTATTGATATAGACCAACTGCCTTCCATCAAAGTTAATAGTTCAAATTCAGAAACGTCCAGACGGAAGAAATTCTTCCTGTGTCCATTTGCAAATTTTGAAACAAGCTAAAAAATTTGTTACAGATGGCATAGAAGTAGAACATTCCGAAAATGTAACTTACTACACTGTTGTGCTTCAAAAGCATGAATTTTCAATTTTATTCAATCAAAATCTATGAGTCACGCGCACATGTGATACGTCTCGGAAGGTCCTGAAATACTTACTGAAATTTACATAAGTTTCAACCAAGCAAGCAGGCAATACAAAACTAGACTACGTGGTTATTTTAAACCATTTGTACAAAGAAGTGTGGATATATCTTAACATAACTACTGTTCCGGATGAGTCTGTTTTCTTTATTTATAATTTAGATTCGTTGAATGTATTGGGATATATATAGTTGTGTAACGTTCCCTATATTATTAATGTGTGTTTGTGTGTGAGCACTTACATCTTTGATCAAGTGAGTGTAATCGTTATGTCCAATTGGAAAAATAATATGTTAAACATATGTAGTTACTGTCATTGTAATCGTTCCGTTTAACTGGAGGAAGATATGTGATATATATGTAATTACTATCGTTGTAATAGTTTTGTCTAACTGGAGGAAGGCCCTGCATGGTCAGGTGATTAGGGCACTCGATTCGTAATCTGAGGGTCGCCGCGGGTTCGAATCCCCATCACACCAAACATGCTCACCCTTTCAGTCGTGAGGGCGTTATATAGTTACGGTCAATTCCACCATTCGTTGGTAAAAGAGTAGCCCAAGAGTTGGCGAAGGGTGGTGATGACTAGTTGCCTTCCCTTTAGTCTTACACAGCTAAATTATGGACGGCTAGCGCAGTTAGCCCTCGAGTAACTTTGGGCGAAATTCAAAACAAACACACTAGCTAACTGGAGGAAGATATGTTAAACATATGTAGTTACTGTCATTGTAATCGTTTTGTATATCTGCAGGAAGATATGTTAAACATATGTAGTTACTGTCATTGTAATCATTCTTTGTGATCAGAGTTGGGAATAGGATTATTCAGTATTGCGTATACAGTTTGTTTGGTAATAAATATGATAAATATATATCTATATGTTATTTGAAGTGAAGTATTTACAGAAAAATGTGTTGCCAACAAAATATTTGTTGTTTTTGGAGTTACTAGCTAAACTACTCGAAGGTTATCAGGAATTTCTTGTTAAACTACTCACTGAAAATTGTAACATAAAACAAGAAAGCCTGCTTAAAGCAGTTTACCTTACATAATAAATAAATTTTATTTGAGGAAAGTATTTTCTGTATCCTGAAGATAAACTTCAAACACCACAACTGGATTAAGAATTTAATGTATTTAAAAAAAATCTCTACACAGTACTGATTTGTTTATATATATATATATATACATACATACGTATAGTTAATGTGCTCTTCATCAGTGTATTGAGTGCTTTTCAAAACATTAAAAGTTATCATCGCGCGCTATGGGAATTTATATCACTGCTGTCCTTCATAAGAACCAGTACTAGTGACGTTTGTTATGTATCTGTCATTAAACACTTTTTAAGAAATATGTACTTAATATGTCCGTCACCAATAGTGATAATATCTTATATCGTGTATTCAGCTTTATCCGCCCTTATCAGTAAGTACTAAACGCCTACATTATCGAAAGTGAAAAGCAACAATATTTGTTGGAAGAACACGATCAAGAACAGTTTCGAAATTTCTACAAACTCGCGCGAATCTTATAAAAAGCCGAGAGACGAGAAACACAATATTGTTGGAGAGCTATATTCACTGTGGATGTTGGTTGGCCTAGGAAACTGTAACGGTAAAAAACGTCTATTAATATGAAAGCTACAGAATTGGACCAGGAACGTTAATTGATTTCGAGTATTATCAACCGTTTAACTTCAATAAATAGCTTCAGACGTTGTTATTCCTTATGAGACATTAAATATCTCCGCCGAAAGAAATAAATTAGAAAGGGTATGAGACTTGTTAATAAAGACGGCATTAGCTTAAGCGAGGTGCAACAATATAAACTCAAAATTAATTTGTTCGACATGATCTTGGATCGTCGATAAAATACTCAGTTTTAAACCGGATATACGACTTGGTATTTTTTTGTGAGTTTGTAAACTGTTGTATATAAACCATTATCTGTAAAAACTAAAAGTAATAACCGTAATTATGAATTGTTTTGTTATTTTTATATTAAAATATATTTACATGAAAAAAAATTGTGTGTATCAATATTGTTGGCAAATAATATAAATTTAATACATATTAACTATTAGGCTCAAATTCGAACTTCCAGTTGATTGAGATAGTAATACGAAACGTGCATAGCACAATAAATCGGAGAGTCGTCCGAAATAAAATTATAATACGTTGGAATACAAGCTGTGGCATTGTTTAATTCTCGTTGTTCTATCAACGTTACATTCTGTTTCCATATACGTAGTTTCATTTCAAAATGTTCCGTAAGGTTTCACGTTAACTTAATAGGCATGTTTCTGTCTCGACAAAGAATGTCTACTCGGAGCGTCTGCAAGTGATTGAAAAAAGTAATAAATTTTAATTGTATATAAGAAGATTTGCATATCAATGAAAGAAATAATAAAAAGGTGTTAAGATAACACATTAAGATTTATCAAAAGTGTTAGTAAAATAAAATACCGATGTTAAATTAAGTGGAAGTAAATACAAAATAAATTTGATCCAAAAGTATTAGTACAAAGAAAACAAAATAAAGCAAATTAATTATTTTGCCAGAATTCTCTAGAAGGAATTAGCCAGTAAAATTATGCCTTAGGTTTTAAAAGTAAGCAGTTGCTGACTTGGGTTCAAGTCAAAAGGCTTAAAACAAGTAAGTTAATATAATAATGTAATATAACCTTTTTATTATAATGTTTACATAATCTCGACAAACGTTAAGTTTTCCATTAATTACAAAATGGTTGTTATTTAAAGAATGGATAATTAAATATCTAAATTGTTATTTAATTGAGCTATGAACAAGAGACTCGTCTTGAAAGAGTTTTTCCAAAGAAATGTCAATGGCCTAATCCAGGGGTTTTCAAATTTTTTGAACAAGAGTCGGGAGGTAAATCTTTTCAGTTTTCACAGGCAGGAGAGTTCGTAGTAAAATTAAGTATGGAATGCATACAACATCACTAATTTATTTCTCATAAGAACACATATTTAAAATGGACAATAATCTTTTTTCATTAGTGAGAAGCATGAAACTGGTGTTTTATGATAAAATTACACATATTTGAGGTTCAGAGTTAGTGTTTCCTATCATCAAAAGTAATTACAAATGTTCATCAGATAAGGTTGATCTGTAACTAGATTTCACGTACTTCACCTTTGAAAATGTCTTTACAGAAATAAGTAGTGCCAAAAACTGAAACGAATCCACAAGCAAAGTTTTTTAAATGGATATATTGATCACTTGGAAGACATTTATAGAACTCTGTCAGTTTCCCTTCTGTGTATTTGTCCTTCAACATGTCGTTAGATTGCAGATCAGTCACTTCCATTTAAACTTCAGGTGGCAGTTCATCAATAACACAATCAAATGGGTTTTAAAAGATCCTTATTTCTATTGCACTCACATCAAGATCAGAAAAAACGCTCCTTGAATCGTAGTTTCAGGTCAGAAAGGATAGTTTGTGGAAACCTGTGTGGAAATGTAGATCCCGCTTCTTGCTTGAACTTTTCACAACATGAAAAGTGTGTGAAGCAACCCTTCGTAAATTGGGACTCAAAAAAAATTAGTTTTTGCCGAAATGCATTCACCTCGGTGTACATATCGCAGACAAGCGCGGTTTTGCATTGTAATCTTTGTGAACTTGATGATGACCGAAGAAGGTCGAAACGTTGTTCGCTCCTTTACATAGTGCTTACTCTATCCATGCCAGACGTTTTTACATATATAGTGTTTTGATATCATCCAGATTAGAACGTAAACCTCGACAGTTCTATAGTATCAAAGTAGTCATTTTTATTTATGTGTAGATGTGCTGGGTGAAGAGCCATTCTGTTTCCGACCACGTTTTCTTCTTTAATTTCCTTTATTCGAGGGAGGTCTATCGACCTCTATGGATCCTGCTCCGGGTCGATGTGAACGAATGATCATTTTGGATTTTGGGGCAGAAGAAGAATATGTGCCCGAGGAAACGCCTGAACCTGGAATCAAAGGAAGTGGATTTTGCGGTTTGCTAAAATAAAGGTAAGGAGCAAATATTGGTGTTGATGTTGATTAATCAAGTTTTATAACCATGGAGGTCAAAAGACTTTTCATATGCAGGCACATATGCAGGTTCATATCCATTTGCAATTCCACTACTACAGTGGAAGTAGATCTCATACATCCGAGATGAAGTGGTGGACAGTAACTTTTTATTGTCAGGGAAAGTAATGTTTTGAATCATTTTCAAATGCTGCACCTCTTTTCTTCCAACCACTTAGGGGAATAACGAAATTAGGATGGGTGAGAGCCTTTCAAATTAACACAGTGAGGGTCTGTTTCACACTCATAGGCATCGTGGTCCTTGCCACTGCAATGAGCACACGTCAACGAACCGTCTTTGAGTGACCGAACTGCTGACACTGGAAATATGGCTGTACCTTGCAATTAAGATAACGATAACCTTCCTTGATGGTGGCAAGTGGATGCATTGATGTAAGTGTTAAAATTAGGATATTGGTCGGCATCATAATTTTGTCTTTACAAGTGGAAATATGCCTTACTGCAAAAAACTCCTTGGTACGAGAAACTAGCGAGGATCTCCGAACCTGGAATGTTCTTGAAACCCCCCTCAACAATAACTCCTAGTGACAAATTCAAAGTAGCATGGGGAGGAACCTCAATGGGTATATCCCCAATCACTTTTGAGTGTAAAAGGAGTTCACTGTGTATAGATGTGGATGTTCCCATCAGTGTCACCAGAGCAAATCTTTTTGACTGATTTTGGAGAGTCCCTAGTCCCTTCTGAGTAAAAAAAAGAGAGACATTTGCCCAAAAGGTTTTTCTGAAAAAGAATGTAATATAACATAATGAGGTACAGGTGTTACAGATGTTGAACATTGGTGCTCAGAATCTTTAAGACATGGTCGTTTACCTATGGTCTGTTTTTCACTATTTTATTTTAGTTTTTATTTGGGGGGATCCATATTAAAGAAAGAATGTTTTAGTGCCCACTGACCCCACCCACCATGGAGCCGTACGAGAGGACGCACTACAATGCCAAACAAGAACACTGCAGCAACACCAGGGTTTCGTGACCACTGTATCCAAACACCAGCGTCAGATACAAACATGTCCACAAGACCTGTTGAGAACATTGAATACTGGTACTTGGTTAACCCCAGCCCAAGTGGTCCAGCCAATTGACCCTAGGGGGCCGCCCGTCTATAGGAATTCAAGGTTAAATTGGACCCCTCAACCACCAGGATTCTCTCCTCCCCTTCATGAATTGCTACGCACAGCAAACAGGTGGATGGATATTAAGATCCCAGAGGAGATAAACTGAAATAATAGAACTTTCTCTGGGAGGTCTCCTCATCACGTACACGAATCCATACTAAGGTTTAATGGGGCACGCCATCGATTACACTATGCTGGTATTTAGTTGAGTAAAGTTTGAACTCGATTACCTGCGGCTATTGGGTCGCTCGGAGTGCTCCAAGTAGCTACGTCGTCTGCATATTGAGAAACGTGTATGTGTGTGCTTGGAGATCGGAATGTCATTAACATAAATAATATAGAGTAGAGTGCTAATGGCAGATCCCTGCGGGAGGCCGGTCTCAAGTGCAAACGGGTGTGATAGTACCTGATTCACTCACTCGTACCTTAGATGTCTATTGATTAGGAATCTTGAGACCCACCAAATGATCGTGTGAGGGATTTGTAGACTGTAATTTTAATAGTAGTCCGTTATGTCAGACACTATCAAATGCGTTTTTAACATTTAAGAACGCTGTTACTGTCATGTGTTTACGATTGAAAGCTTGAAATATAGTTTCAATAAGTCGAACGAGGTGGTCGCTAGTTTGTATCTGGTGTCGCGCCGCGTTTTAAATGCCATTAATGATATTGTTATTTTCTAAGAAAAATAGAAGTTGCTCGCGACTACTTTTTCCATCAGTTTACCTGTGAAAGTCAAGAGACATTACATATAAATGCGCACTAGGTTTAGGGATGACCACTATAATAGCTGATTTCCAGTTGTAGTTAGGGAAGTACCCCGTTGATAGAGAAGTTGTACAGGGTAATTAGGTAAAATACATACATGTCCGGAAGGTTTTTGGAATAATATTTTTTATTTCGTCTTCACCCGAAGCAGTGATCCTGAATTTTGTTATGTGTGATTTGACTTCAGCATACGATACAGGGCGAGTTATATTGTTGTGAGTGTGGACTGCGGAGTTATTGAGTAAGTGTGCACATTTGGATTGAAATAATTCGTTATTGTTAATTATTAACTGATCGATAGTAGTTAGGGTCGAAAGATGGAAGGTTTGGCGTCTGAAAAGCAGTCTCGAGATAATGTGCAAATAAACTGACTTTGTCTGAGTCGGTTGTGTCACGGTATTTAATGTCAAAGTTAACTTGCAGCTTAGAAGTGTTGCATATTGATTTAAACTTTTTCTAGAACGCAGGTGGGTCTGTTTTACTTTCATTAATGGAGATGCGCAAAAATTCTCCCAGTTGATTTCTTGTGGACAGCAACATTTACTGACACTCACTGAGGTACACGGGGAAGGAACACGCTGCTCATAGCACTAGGATCTATAAGCGAGATGATGCAATACTAAGTAATATGGCGTTTCACAACAAATAGAAAAGTGTATCGCACCTAGAATGACTTTTGCTTAATTATTTTGTATTTTTATATCATTAGAAATAAAAATGAAAAATATTTCACGATATAATTTTATTACTTTATTGTAGTGTTGGTGAACCGTGTCGCAAATAGATTGGTTTTTGCTCAGTTACGTTCTAATTTTTGTTTTTATAATATTAAAAAAAAATTATATTAAATTAATAAACTCTTGGTGGTCCAGATGAAACGAAGTCGCTGAAAGGATGCAGCTGGCGGGACGTCGTAGTGAGATGTACACAGTACTTCGCCCGCACGTAACAGGTTTATTCTCCAGCCTACTCTGTATTGTTATTAACTTAATAATCGCCACCTACATTTTATAATTTCAAAAATAAACAGATATGTTAACAACGTTTTGAGTAAAAAAGGTAGGTTCATTTATTTTATAGAAACATCTTAATGTAAAAAATGTTAGGGTTAGAATTACATCAAACACCTCTGTAATCACTCACCTTCATGATGAGAATATTAATATACACATTAATATTTACAAGTAAATACAAACTGAAGAAGAGTGACTTTAATAATTATTCTTCTTAATGGTTTATATTTATTTCTATTAGAACGTATTTACTACGAATCGGTTTTTTATTTATTAAAGAATAAACCAGGCTCTAAAACACTTCCTGCCACTGAGATGACCAAATATAACTACTCCAAATAACATTCTCAACATAAACATTGTCTGGTTCATGGACACGAGCCATTCTCGATCACAGAGTAAGTTTCACTGAAAGACAAATTTAGCCCTAAACGGAAACTCTGGGATACAATACTTAAAAATTCTTCGCTCTAAAATTAATTTATTAATCTTAGTAAAAAACCGCTTGAAAGCTCTTAACAATCATACAGATTAAATCAATAAAATCTCAAACTCTACGTTCCTCAAAGAGATCAGAACTTAATGCGCCATTTATGTTGGATTGCTTCAAGATTGTGTTTTCGGTGTGTGTGTGTGTGAATTTTGTCAAGTGAAAATTTTTATGAGTAGGAAAAAAGATTAGTCGCTTGAGCTTTTATTACTGATCGGGCTGGCTTGTTCTGATAGCCATGTGCACGAGTCCTAATTCAGTGAATGGCAGGTTCGAAATTGCGTGAAACATGTTCCCTTTTGAGTCGTGAAAACATTGTAAACTGACGGTCAATCTTATTATTCATTTATAAAATTTTATCCAATGAATTGGAGGTGGATATCTTTGACTAGCTGCTTTCTTTCTAGTCTAATACTGGTAAATTAGGTACGGCTCTCGAAGATAGCTTTCGTGCATCTTTCCGCGAACCCAACCCATTTCGGTATCACGACATTTTATCGATGGTCAGTTAACTACCACAGTAAATGACTACCAGTATATTTTACTGTAATCAAAGAAAAATATTTCCTAGATCTGTGTACAAGTTAGGTTAGCTAGGGTGAACTAACTATCACACTAAACTTGATGGAAAGTAAAATGGAATTACGTTGTAATTAAATGAGTTGCTGGGGAAAAATATCAGTATGTAACAAATACATACACTATTATTTATGTTTGCACAGGCACACTTTATGACGTGTACTTTTCGTGTTCAAGTTTTCAGAGGCGGTTAATGTTGGCTTTTATAATATTACGATAATATAATTTTTATACATGCAGAACATTTTAAAATCAAGTAATTTATGATGCATTCCTTTGTCGACAGCAAAATCTCGTAGAACCACTCATTGTTTACCTGGCGCCATTTGAACATAAATAATAAAGATAATTACATATATAATCATAGTAAGATATATTTCTATACATTATAGTCCAGAGATGTTCATGTAAACTGTACAAACGTTAATGGTATTTTAAAAACGTTTGAAATACCAGACGTATGGACAGTATTTTCTCAAACATAATCCTCCTTGAAAATGACGGAATATTGAAGTATTCTAAAGACGTCTGGTATGAGTATTAAAAGTTTAATTAAAATATAGTTTTAATACCCATACCTTTTTACGTCACAAGTGAGTTTATTATCATCGCTTATGTATATGCTGTTAAGCGCATAGGTTGTCTGTGCTTTGTCAACCACAGTTATTTACACAAGGTTTTTCCTGTCACGCTTGAAACTCTTCGATGTGCCATTAGGGTTGAAAGAGCATTAGACCTAGAATAGTGTTGAGGAGATTTTAGATTTCGAAAATATCATATGCTCAAAGTTAATGGAGCATTTGTTTATTTTGGTTTCTAAAACATCATAATATTTACAGCTTTTTTGTAAATTATGTTTGAAAATTTCACAGAAAAATAATATTTGAAAACAAAAAAAATAGTTTCTTTAGAATCCGGTTTCTGTTTTGTTTCATATCTTTGAATTTATTATTCATATTTTATGTGATGATAAAATCAAAAGATTTCTAATTAATAATGAAACAGGAAAACTGCGTAGTATTGAAGAGGACACGTGAACGTGTAGCAACTAGTTTAAGTCTATCTGCTAATATTTTGTCCCAAACATGTTTTTTGACGTTTACTTAGCTAAATTACATGGTATTGTGTAATTTTGATTTGCAAGAACTCAGTATTTCTCTATATTTTAGACAGAAGTAGCATTTAGGTTATCTTCCCTCAACTGTTACTGGTCCACCTATTTACCTCTAGTATACAGAGTGTGATATAGCTTACTTACACTAAAAGGAGTTGGGATCCAAACCCTCGTTAGATTAGTTTCTTCCAGAGTAAAGGAGATTAAATAGTATAGTGTTTTTGATTTTCTTATGTGGGCAGTGTGCTCAATGCCTAATGAAGGAATAAAGACTTAAAAGCCCTCAAGATCGCACTCACACTCGTAAATTGATGTACTTCCAGTAGAATGTTCGTTACTTTCAACTATGTAGATGTTACATCTTTGTCAAGTAATTTTACTACTTGATGTTCAGATAATATAACCGTTCTTATGCCTTAAAAAATCCGAAGTTAAATAACGAATATTCACGTCAGAAGTGGTTTCAGTGTCAAACTTCTAGTACAACATTATCAGTGAAATATAAACTTTATAGTTTCTCAAGGTCCAATGTATAAAAAAATGAGTTTGACGCCCTGTGTACGAGTGTGGGTTTCTCATATTAATAAATTATATTACTGTTGTGAATGAAGCTGGAGAGGAGCGATGTAGTTGACAGTGTCAATCAAATAACAATTTACAGTAAAAACCGAAATATTCACGAAATGAATTATAGTGTTCCCACCTTTAGGTTTAAAATAAATGGTTCCAGAACCCTCAGTTTACCACACATTGAAAAAATTGAAAAACAACAACATTATCTCTTAAGTCATAATTTTTTATATTTGCTCTATCAGGTTTAATACTACAATTTCATAGAACTGATTCACAACTTACTCGAGTTATCGTCTGTATAGCTGTAATTCCACTTTGGACAGGGACCCGTTACATTATGATCAATAGTTACAACCCAGTAATTAGGTAACTTTACCAACTTGTAACTGTAGCTCTGACACTGGCTGAATTACAGTTAGTGTCTAACTGTATGGAGATATTCTTCCATTGGGTAACTGTTCAGTTCTATAGTTGGTGTAGTTTAGCTCACCAGTGGTCAGTATCGGGAGCCAAAAATGGTATGACCAAAATCTGCCATGCCGTTGGTACTTCTCGGTAAACAAATAAGATTATTATGTAATACTGAAGATGTCCTAAATTACCTATGGCGTCAGTAATTTCCATGTTTTATTTTGGTTATTGTATTTTTGACAAATTTCTTCCTACACTAAACCCACTATACGCTTTCAAGTTAGACTGGGCACAGTTGGTTAAATAAATATCCTGTAGTTCAACGAATAATCTTTAAAAAAATTGACAAACCAAATAGTCATTAAGAGACAGTTTTTAAATAATTTGATATTTAATAAAATAAACTATTATAAATTTTACTAACAAAACATAGATCAGAGCTTAACTTATTTTTATATTTCACAGCTACAAACATTTAGAACAAGCTTTATCTTCATTGGTAAATCTATTGGGATTTTATAAAGAAATTCACACAGTGGCATGTAGTAATTAACTAATAAATGTTTGAAAACTGCCGTAAGTAAAACTTTAAGGTAAAGAATTTCCGACTGTTATAATTAGTTGTAGAAACTGGTAACTTCAAACACTTCTTTTCACTGTTGTATAAATAACAAGTAGATATAATTAATACTACATTGCAACATTTTACTGTAATCATGTCATTGTAAATTGATGCAGCTCAGAAACTGCATATCCATATTTCTTCTAAAATTTAACTTGTGCACATAGGGTCGAAACGAGCGAGTAATAAATAGTCCCTAAGGTTGAAATGTAGCTATCACTGATTTTGAAAAGTGGACCAGAGGAAAAGCAACCAATTAGTAGTGCCTGCTATCACAAGGGTTTTTGTCCAATTTCGGACTTAATAACAGGACTAGCTGCCAATATTACAGCTCAGCCACAGCTCAAAATGCAGAATGGTATCACAGCATTAACTTTGAGCCTAAAATCGGACATTACTTAAGGGGTGGCCTGATATAATACTAAATTTGGAAGTACAATATACAATATGATAACAAAGTTATTGACTTACATTAGTAAAATAGTAATAAAATAAAATTTTGAATGTTATTTTACAACCGCAATGGCTCGTGACTGTAGGAAGACCGGTGGTGATGGGGAAAGCAGGTCTGCTAACTATTACATTTTTTCCTATTAATAGCAGCGGTAAACAAGAAACAAATTGTAGTAAAAAGTAAGAAAACTTAATTTAAAATAAATAATTATGTAGTCCATCCGCTCAAGAATCTATGAATCCTTTGCCACGCCCCATCCCTTTTGGCGGGCGTGCTTACAGCAAGTGGAGTTGTCTCTAAACAATGCATAATTTTGTAATTAAACTATGAAACGTTTAATTCTAAGTAACAACTGATACGAGTTATCAATAAAAAGATAGCTTTATGTTTCTTGTAACAATGGATATTTAAAGTACTCACGAAGGTGTCTGCGAATGTATGAATGAGAAAAACAATTTGATTTACAAATTACGTGATACTTTAAAATTAAAACAACCAAATAAACAAAAACAAAATACATAAAATAATCAATGATTAATCAAAACTATATCATCTGTACAGTAGGCTAGTTACCTCATACAGATTATTAAAGTTAATTATTCATAAAAATCTCTCCATATTTTTTTTAAATATAGCATTTCCTTACACTAGCGAGGATTTGTTTGTTTTAGAATTTTGCTTCAACATACAAAAAGGACTTTCATCACACCTTGGTCGGTAATTATGAACTAACAGACTGGAGAGAAGTATTTTGTTTTTTGTTATTCATCATAAACTCACAAAATTGGTTATCTGTGTGGTACTAATCACAGGTATCGAAACCCAACTTCTAGCACTGTAAGCCCAAATACTTATCGGCGTGTTACAGTTGAGGAGGTAAAGTAAGGCCTATTTATAATTCATTTAATGGTAAAATTGTGTAAAATTAATTTAATACTAGGATTTGGGAATAACATCTGGATACTGGAGTACGATATCAAATGTTTTGTTTGTTTTAGAACAAAGGCCACATTGAACCATCTTGCTTTGTCGACTGTATAAAAAATAAACTCCAGAATTTTAGCATAAACTTGTTGTTCTCAATTTTGAATTTATTTAAAACAAAAATTAATTGTACAATAAGTTGTGACAAAAAAGAACCCGGTGTACTCTACGAAAAAAATGTTACACATATATACAGAGTGAAAAAGGTAATAATTACATATACAGTGGTACCTTGGTTCTCGAACGACTCCCTTCTCGAACAATTCGGTTTTCGAACATATTGTT